>NC_142086.1:24588428-24747928 GCF_054644295.1 Miniopterus natalensis | reverse complement strand
AAATTACACTCTTTTTTTTTTGCCTGTATCTTAAAATTAAGTCTAACATAAACCAGGAATAAATCATTAATTTCTGTCTACTTTATCAAATTGAATAAATTCATTTCTAATTAGATATTTTAATGAGAATGGGAAAGTAATAACAAAAAATTTATTCAGTCCTTAAGTTGTTGAATATTTGCACATTTCTTAATTTTATAACTAACCAACATTGCATGCATTACATTTTTCATATAGGAAGCATCCACAGCTACGCTTTATAATCCACTGCACTGCTTTCCAAATGTGAGTAAAGAAAAAGCCTCATTTTCAATTTATCTCATTAAAATTGCTTCATTTTTAAACATTTAATAGTAAATAATTACCATCATATGTCTTTCATAATTTTCAAATCATAATTAAATCTCATTTTAGATTCTCGATCTGCATGTTAAAAAATAGTTTATGTTATTCTTTTTAATCTACTCTAGGACTGGTTTTCTTGAAATAATTTCAGGTTATCTTACACAGATTAATAGTAGGCATAATGGATACATAATTAGATAGACAGAATATCTCTTCATAGTTAAATTAATAAATTTCTACTGCTCTGTTACCTGGAGCATACTCATATTTGAAGGCAATCGTTTGTTGCTGTCATATAGACCTCCCTTTACATATAATTTTCAGATTTATTGCTTTCTTATCCTCTGAAATTTACCCAAAGGTGCCCAAAGTGATTTCATGTATAGCACATATCTAAATTTTAAACAGATTATCCCAGTCTCACAGATCAAATTTTATGGACTGCAGGTCTTGGCTTTGGGAAATCTATAAAACGGTTATCTCTGAGTGTTTCCTGAGGTCCTGAGAAGAGAACAGCCTACATGTACATACATTATAAAACAGACAAATTAAGTGACAAAAATATGGACACAGCACTTTATTAGTATAAATTTGCATAGATCATATGTAATAATAATAACAAATAATAATATGTTAGCTATTTAAGTTCATCATCTTATATCTCTCACAATTTGCCTATTTTTAGAATTTCAGGAGTCTTCTATAATCTCTAACCAATTCAAGAATTAAATTTGTGGATTACTAAATCAACTCAATGGTCATAAACATTATTTAAAATAATGAAATGAAATAGAGGAAATGAAACAGAATAGGACAGAAAATACTAAAATGAAATGTCAGTGGTAAGATTTACCCCTTTTTGTTAAACTTTGTTTTAGTCGTGTTTGTGTCTGTGTGTGTGCATGCGTGCGTGCGTGTGTGTTTGTGTGTGTGTGTAAGACCCGGAAAATATACATATTTCTTTGAGTCAGTAGTCAAACACTTTGAATGTCATTGCTCTAAGATATAGATCTAGGAGTGGATTGGTTTGGCCATCAAAGTTGGAGCATTTTCAACTGTACTATATTTTTTATTATGTGTTCAAATTACCATCTGAATAAAAATATATAAGAATTCTGATTACTTTGTAGATTCTCCAACACTTATTATTGATGACTTTTTATTGCTGATAAGTTTAAATATTATTTTATCGTGGTTTCAATTTGTACTACTGATTAGATTCAACATACTAAAATAAACAAGAAAAAGTCACCATTAGTGAGTGACTTTTTGCATAAAAAATGCAAAAATACTTACATCAAGGATTTTAGATATTTTAATTTTTAATTTAAAATACAAAATAAGTGTATTTAATATGTTTAAATAAATACATAATATAAGTAATGTAGTAACAACATATCATTAAAAATTAAAGATGATTTGTCCATGAATAATATATATTATAGAAAGTAAAAATTTTAATTCATAGGTTTAAAATAAGATTTTACTAGCTGATGAGAGAATTGGACATTGTCTGTAATGCACCACAAAGAAATAAAGAGATTGAATATATTAAGAAGAGGTCAAAAGACATGAAGGAAAGATGAGAAGGTCTACAATACATCAAACAAATATAGTACAAAGGACATAAAAAAGAAATAAGAAAAATCACAAAATGGAAGAAATTTGGAATGTGTATTCAATGGGATTATATCCTAAGTATATAAAGAAGTCAAACAAACTAATATACAGTAGAAAAATAATTTATTGGAAAATTTGACAAGGTCATGTTAACAAGTATCACTCACACACACACATACACACACACCCCAGAAAATAAGCAGAAAACTATTCAATCTAATTAATAATTAGGGAAGTTCCACCTAAGACTACAAAAGGATACCAATTTAAGTCCATTGGATTGTCAATAACCAGTAAGTCCACAATGAAAAGAGTAGGCAAATATATGAAGATTGGTACTTGTAATATACTTACTTTGAAATCAATCCTGAAAACAATATAGCGTTCCTGATTTAGTAATTTCATTTCTATGTATACATTCTAGAGAGAAACTTGTAGATATGTATCAAGAGACTTCAAGAATGCATTTATCAATTTTGCTTAAACTAGCAAACAAAAAAAAATAAAAATAAAAATGGAAGCAACTCAAATGTTTAACAACAGAAAAATGAATAAAAAGCAATGCTATTATCATACAATGCCATATTTTACATTAAATATTAATGATTCATATCTTCATAAAACATGGATAGATATTCAATGTTGAGTGAAAAAACAAGTCACATAGGACAATTTAGACTTAGATATCATTTTTAAAGACTCAAAAAATTGACGGAAAACTACATTTTGCTTTGGATTCATACATACATTGTTTATTATTAAGGTTTCGACAGGAAGGAAGAAACTTATGTATAAGTGGAAGAAACAGATGACTTCAGGAAATTAAAGTCTGAAAGAATCCCATGAAGTGTGGAGAGCCAAAGGGCAGGGAAAATTGCACCAACTTGAGAATATTAGGAGGCTACGAAAATCTCAGGAAATAGTAATTTTATTGGCTAGTAACCACATCAAATAGATGATTTATATTAAGATGCATACATGCAGATCAAAATTCTCCTCTTTTTTTTTGGAGATTAATGGGATTTATTTCTGTCTTCCAAATATTGCATGCTTCTCAATGCCAAAATCTAACCAAAAATGCTGTTGGCATTTGTATTGAAAAATGTAGTCCTAGGTTTCTTTCTAATGAGATAGTTGAAATATAAAAGCAAGTAAAGTTGATGCTGTTATAAACAGATAATCTGGCACAATGGTAAGTGTATTTTATCCTCAAATTAAATCAGTGGTAAATACAAAATTCAGGACGTTACCTTTGTGTAACACAGGGGAATTGGGGAAATGCATGCATGCATATAGGCATTGATAATGTTCTAGTGTTTAAGCAGAGTGATGGGTAATTTTATACTTCAGAACTTTCACATATATCACGTATCTATTTTAGTGAATAAAATATAAAAATATGAAATTTTAAAGACTGAATAATATTTTATTTAAATATTCAAAATCTGAACTATATTACTTTATTATAGGTATATCGATTTAATCCACTATAGAAAAAATTTCAGAAATAGTATCAGCATATATTTTAAAAACAAACATTTCTGATGCATTGTATATGAATATATTAAGTGTTGTTTAAAAATATCCCCTATAGCCCAGTCGGGTGTGGCTCAGAGGTTGAGCGTCGACCTAGGATCCAGGCGATCGGGGTTCGATTCCCGGTCAGGGCACATGCCCGGGTTGCGGGCTCGGTCAATGACTCTCTCATCATTGATGTTTCTATCTCTCTCTCTCCCTCTCCTGTCCTCTCTCTGAAATCAATAAAGATATTATAAAAAAATAAAATAAAAATAAAAAAATAAAAATATCCCCTTTGAATGAAAAGATGTACAAATAAATCACATTCTTTTTCTACTCTATTAAAACATATTAATAATTATATTTTCTTTATCTTCACTTAGTTGTTTTGGGGAGGAAAATTGATTGTTTCTAAAAACAAAGAAAGATTGTTCCTAGAAAAATTTTATAAAAAGACATTATAATATACAAATGATGTATTATAAAACTGTACACTTAAAACCTATATAATTAACCAATATATATGACCCCAATAAATTAAATAAAAATATTTTTTAAAAGCAGTTAGCAAGTTTAATATACAAATTCAGTTATTAATCAAATTTTCTTCACAATAAAATTATTGTTAATAGTATAATATTAAGTTTGCTCTTAGCCTATAGATGCCTTCTAACTCTCTTCAAACCAATAGCCACAGTAGGTTACTTTTGCCAGTAGGTTACAATTCCAAAATTGCCTAGAAATTTTTAAAAGTATATATTTCTCTAAATTATATGTTTCTATTTTACAAAGTAATAATTACAGAAAATATGAGAGAAAATTCAAAAGGATAAAAACTAAGCTTATTAAGTCTTCTTGAAAACCAATCAAAACAGAATAATAGAAAGTAATTATTTTAATAATTAAACAACTTTTAGTTGTAAAAATAATATTTTAATAAACTCAAAGGAAATGTATAAGTCATGTTGAGATAATAGGACACTGACAGAGAAATATTCATTATTGTCAAATGGTAAACTACTAGTTTACCTTATATATGCAGGAAGAATCAGGACTAATATTGTGAGATTCAAACAAAATTTCCTTCCATTTGAAAACAATAACAATATATATTTATATTTACATTTATATATATGAGATATTCATTAAAGTATTTTAGTAGAAGATTTCCAAAAGTGTTATATAACAAAGGCCTCCATTCTTTTAAAAATACATTGAATATATACTTTTTCATCAAACAGGCATCTGAAAAAAGGTAGTTTTTCCCTGACCAAAGAAAAAAAAACAAAAAACCCAAAACTCTCTTTATTTCTTTGGATTTTACATCTCTAAATTCAATTCATATATTTTAAAAATGTAATTACTGAATAATATATTTGTGTGTGTGCACATGTGTACTTTACCCAACACCATTTTACCTCTTAAAAATGACAAACTCTATAGTGGAAAAGAAAAAAGAGAATAAACGAGTTGGTAGAACAACAGCTACTGCATAGCAATTCTCTGTTCATTTCTCATACTGGGCCCTTTTCATTTGCTGAACAAATAGCCAGTTGCTGGTGGAGCAGAGCTATTTAACTGTGCCAGCCACTACCACCTGCTGAAACTAATTAAGTGTGATTGTAAGGTAGTGAAGAGGTGGCCACATTATCATAACCATCGAAATTCTGGGTTTGAGAGAGTGCCCAAAATCCCAGGGCATTCAACCAACAAAGACAAATTGCTCCACTCATAGAGAAGGTCTCTGAAGTAATTTATTTATACCGGTATTTTTTTTGGCAATTTATAGCTTCAGGTAAACTAGTGAATTTGTATAATTTAAGCTGTTATCAGATAATTCAAATCAGCATGGAAGTCAAATCGATTGCTATAGTCCAACTGACTATATTTATTTTTTTCTATAAAAAATATTTTATTATTCTGAAAGAGTGAACATATGTCATTTAAAGTGGAAATTAGTCTCCCAAAATACTTTGCATTATAAAATTTATCCAAAATATTCAGTCTTGCAAAGCAGTTCTAAATGAGTAAGGGTATCAGTAAGATTCACTTGTTACTTAGAAAGTTATTAATTCCTCTCAATTTAAAGCAGAGTCCATTGAAATCAATACAATCAATTACTTTATCAACATTACTTAATGTGACATTACCTGATTGGCACTGAAACTAGAGTCCTGAGAGACACAGAAAATGAAATACTCCAGAAATGGCAATCAGCTTTGCTGTCTTCCAGTCAATTATCTTTCTCTATTGCATGGCACTCTAATTAATACTTCTAATGAATAAAGATATAAGGGGATCATTTTATAAATTCAGGCAAAAACAAACATACAAATAAACCTAATAACAAACATTTAAAATTGGGAACAAAGAATTCTTTTAACCTAAATTACCAAGGTAATTGCCTTGATTCTTTGATGACAATGACACATTGAGAAGATGTCTATACCAAAGGAGAAACAGTTATAGCTGCTATTGAAGATACAAAAGATCAGCATATACACATGAAGGTAATTCCAGATAATTATTCCATTATACACCCATTTAACACAGATTAAATTATTAGCATGTTAGACAGGTAATTTCTGTGACTTTTGAGATTATTGAAAAATGTTTCAAAATACAACAAAGTAGATGTTAAACAAGGATACATACGCTAGATATTTGATGAGACATATAAGTCATTTGCAAAAAAAGGAAAAAATTGGGAAGAAAGGAAGGATGGAGGGAGAGAGGGCAGGAGAGTGGAATGAAGGTTTAAGACCCTTTTATTTGAATTCTAGGTCAATAATAAATTACAGGATGCCTGATAGATTTTTGATAAAATGACTAAAAATTAGGCCTAGCCTCTAACAATATTGCCTGAAAAGACACCCCCCCCCTTTTTTTTTATAAACCACTGATATATAGAGGTGGGAAAAGTAGGCTCACTTTTGATGGTAGAATGGAATTTAAAGAGCACTCTGAGAAGCTGCAAAAGAACTTTGCTTTTTAACCTGACATCCTAGAATGGTATATACAAATGTACCTACATACAGATCTGTAGGCCAAGGTTTAGTTATTATTTATGAAGTAACTTTATCACTTTACCTGTTATAGATAAAAGGCAACACATGAGCCTGGCTAGTGTGGCTCAGAGGCTGAGCATCGATCTATGATCCAGAAGATCGAGGTTTGGTTCCCGGTCAGGGCACAGGCCTAGGCTATGGGCTCGATCCCCAGCAGGGGGATGCAGGAGGCAGTGAATCAATGACTCTCTCATCATTGATGTTTCTATCCCTCTCTCCCCCTCCCTTCCTTTCTCTGAAATCAATAAAAACATATATATACATTTTTAAAAAAGCAACACATGACAATTACATGAACTTGAAAAGTACAGAAAGTAAAAAGCAGAAAATGAGAAGAAACTATGATCCTACCACCAAACAAAACCATTTAATCAGTTAACTTCTCAGCCTTCTATCTTGTCTCTCCCTCTCTCCTCTTTTTATACACACATACACACATTCACATAATTGGAATCACACATACAATTCAAATTCTACTTTTGCAAAAAAGTAAAGTGTCATTTTGTTAAAATCCTTGCTATTTCATATTCTATATGTATACCTGCCTCTGTTTAGTTGTAGTTGGACATGTACATTTTTATAGAGTTGCACTTAAAAATAATAACTTCACAGAGCCCTAAAGGAAATTCTTCAGACACCTAAAGAAACCCAGCTAGAGAGAAGCAGTAGAGAGCATTTGCTGAAAGTTGTGTTTTAATTCTTTGAGAGATAGCCCTTGATAATCCTCAATGACTGTAGCTCCTCAATATGCCATGGTCCCCAGGAGGCCGAGCAGTTGCAAGTCTGGGAAGAAGCCTTTTTGCTCCAGTGGGTAAAGCAAACCTCAGACATTAATTGAGGGGTCAGGGTATATAATTGAGGACACAGGGCAATTTTTATAGTTATGGCTGCAATGATGTTATTCAAAAAAATAATAAGCCCATGAGTAACAAAATCATAGCAAAAACACTTGCTTATAAATACAGTGTACTTTTACCACCCACTATATAACTAAATATGTATTTTCTGGCCTGGAATGTTTTCGTACTCTGTTTTTTGTGAAAAACACTTTTTTGGGGGTTGCACTCTTTAAAAGTCATAAAATGCTTCAGAATTCTTTAGGACTTCTAAGCAGGTCTTCAGGTTTTGAATTTCAAACACTAACTGAGATAAAAGGTTTTCTCCTAAATAATGAAAGGCTCTCAACAATCTGTTATCCCATCAGAGAGAGGGGAAAGAGGGCAGCTGTCAGCAGGAGAAGTGTTCAGAACTTCCCTTTCTCAGAAACATTTCTTCTAATGGATGGATTCCCGAAGTCTATGGACAGCTTTTCATGGTACAGAAGGCTTCTTCAGATCTTTAATGTCAAATGTGTTTACTTTGGGAAGCACAGCAGAACTGAACTGTTTTAATTCGTGTACTCTTAGTATGTATATTATGCTTGAATAAAAGGCCTTATTTAATAAAATTGGGCACCGAAAACACCGGTTGACCTCACCCCGAATATGAACTATAAGGCTGGCAGAAAGCTTGGAATTGCTGTGTCCTTTGGTTGTTCTGTCTTGTATGGACACCCAGACCCAGAGACAGTACTTTGCCGGCACTAAGAAGGACCCCTTGTGGTTTGATTGAACTTTATATAAGTGGCTTTACCCCTTTCCAAAGCAGCCAGTAACCTTACCTCGAAGGCATGTATTGATTTGCCTATTCTTTAATTAAATAAACAGAATTCTGCAGTGGTATGCTCTGTGTCTGGTCTATTTCATGAAACATTATATTTGTTTTTTTGTTGTTGTTTGTTTTTTAATATATCTTTATTGATTTCAGAGAGAGGAAAGGAGAGGGAGAGAGAGAGAGATAGAAACATCAATGATAAGAGAGTCATTGATCGAGCCCACAACCCGGGTATGTGCCCCAATCGGGAATCGAACCCTGATCACCTGGATCCTAGGTTGACGCTCAACCGCTGAGCCACACCCGGCTGGGCAATGAAACATTATATTTGTAATATTTATCCAGGTCATTGCATGTAGGGGCCATTTGATCTTTCTCGTTGTGTTATTTTCTATTACAGGAAGAAACTATATGATATTTACCATTTGGCTGAGAATAAAGGTCTGGTTTATTATAAAAAAATGCTGTTATTTACCATCTGTAATAGTTTGTTAAGGCAGTAATAAAAAATACCAGACTGGGTAGTTTAAACGACAGAAAATTATTTCTCACACTTCTGCAGACTGGAAGTCCAAGATCAAGGTGTGAGCCCGTTCAATTCCTCCTGAGACCGGTCTCCATCCATGGCTTGCAGTTGGCCACCTTTTCCCTGTCTTCACTTGTCCTTTTCTTTGTGCATGCACATTCCTGATGTCACTCTCTTTTCTTATTAGGACACCAGTCACATTGGATTAGGCCCACTCTTGAGACTTCATTTTATCTAATTGTCTCTTTAAAAGACTTGTCTCTAAATATAGTCATGTTGGGGGTTAGGTCTTCAACATATGAATTCGGGAGGCACAATTTAGTTTACAATACTATTGCAGCAAATTACTTTTAGTTTTCTAATTTTTTTAATACAAATCATGCACTATTTACTCTACTTTGTCTGTCTTTTTTCACTCAGCATAATTATTTGGAAATTTGTTCATGTGATACAGTACATCAAAGATTCATTTTTTAAATTGATGAGTATTCTATTGTATGGATACTACAGTTTACTCACTGGCTGCTGGACATTTTGGTCATTTCTAGTTTCAACTCTTACAAATAAAAGCTACTATGAACGTTCATGAACAATTATGTTTTAAAAGTATATAAATCATCTCTCTTGTGAAAAGATGTAGGAATAACTACGGCTGTATCACATGTTAGGTGTATTTTAACATTTCAGGAAGTTGCCAACATGTTTTACATAGTGATTCTACTATTTTACATTCAGACCAGCAATATATGAGAATTTCAGATGTACCATCTTCTTGCCAACACTTGATATGATCAGTATACTTAAATTGAACCATTTTAATGAATGTGCTATGATATGTCATCATGATATTAATTTACATTTCCCTAATAAGTAATAGGTTGAGCAGTGATTTATACAAATATTTGCCATCCATATATATTTGGTCAATTATCTGTTCAAAGTTGTTGTCTTTTAAAAAAAAGTTTGACAGTATTTTATAAATTCTAGATTTATCAAATTCTTTATTCCAGTTCTTTAACAGAAATATAACTTATGAATATATTTTCATTTTGTGGTTTGTCTTTTCATTATTTTTAGTGTCTTTTAAGAGTGAAAGGCTTTAACCTTGATAAATCTAAATTGTTCTTTTATGGACCATGTTGTATGTATCATATCTAAGAAATATTTGCCAAACTCAACCTGAGAAATTACTTCCAGAAGTTTAACAGTTTGAAATTTCATATTTAGATCTGTGATCCATTTTGAGTTAACTTTTGTATATGGAATGCAGTCTGTACCAAAATTCTTATTTTAAAAATGGGTGTCAAAGTATTCCAGTCTCATTTGTTGAAAATATTATAATTTCTCCATTTAAGTTTGTTTTAATGTTTGTTACAAATAAGTTGATCATATATCCTTGGTTATATTTCCTGGCTCTATATTCTGTCCCATTATCTATATCTCTACCTTTAAGCCAATTCCATAATATAGTGATTATTGTGGTTTTATAATGTCTTAAAATTAGGCAGTGTGAAGTCATCCAGTTGTATTCTTCTTTCTCAGAGTAGTTAGGCTAATACAGGTTCTTTGGATTTCCAGAAGAAATCTATAATCACTTTTTAAAATTTTTATAAAATTCTGAAGAGGTTTGGATTGGGATTTTGTTAAATCTTCAAGTCAGTCTAGATATTATTGATATATAAACTGCATGTAGTCTTCTGACCCATGAACATCATATCATCAATTTAATCGCCGTTAATTTCTAATGACATTTTATTTTATCATTTTCAGTTGAGATGAATAAGAAGTTATATTTATCAATACTTATATATAGAAATGGAATTCTGTTTTTATGAAAGAACATCACATACTTCTGATTGCATGTGTTATACTATGCTGTTTGAAATGCACAAATAGTAGAAACATAAATGAGGTGCTGGCATATTCTACAATTTTGAAATTTAAATAATTTTAACTAGAATTTAAATTGTTTACATGAGAAATAAAAACAGTTACTTGTGGGATTATTTCCTATTAGACCTTAGTTGATGATCTGCAATGTGATATGCTTTTGCACCTCTGAAACCCCATTCAGTTAGAATCTCCTTGGAGATTCCAAAAACAATCTGCATCTCTAAAAAAAACAACTAAATTTCAAGTACACACTTAAAAAACCCCCACTAAATTTCAAGTACCACTTGATGCATTTGTTTTTCAGTCAAAAAGCAATTTATAAAACAAAACCCATTAAAACATGACAGTGTGCATTGATTTTCACAGTAGATTGTAATGCTGTCAGGAACCAGCCTGAAAGACGAACAAACCTGAGTTCGAGCGGTGGGAATAAGACAAAGTTATGGGATCAGGAGGGCTGCCCTCCAATGAGGTGCAGCCCCAAATGGCTTCAACGCCTTTATTATATAGTGAGTAACAAACAATTAGTAATGAGGTGGGGGTGATACAGAGTGGTTCCTTCAAGGCTGCATGAACACTCTTTCAGAGTAAACACCCTGCCTCCTGTGTTGGCCCAAACCTTGGTAATTTCTTTATCTGGGCTCCTAATGGGAACTTGTGGGAAGGGTCGAATCCTTGGCTACAGGCCCTCAGGCTACATGGACCATGTCCAGACACATAGTGGGCTCTCAATATCAAGGGTCATTGCGGGGAGGGTCGAGTCCCTGACTCCAGACCCTCAGGTGGTGTGGACCATGTCCAGACACATCACAGGCTCCCAACATCTCCCCCTTCTTTACTTTTTAATTTGAGCCAGGGGACTCCTATCTGCAGCTCTGAGATGTTTTGTATTTCTGCTCAGACACAGACTGGGAATAAACATAGGAATGTTAATACTACAGCCAACAACATAATACCAGAATAGAATAATGAAGATGAACTACGTGTAGAGATAATATTAGAAAACTTATCAAACAGTTCTTTTGCTAAGTCAGCGGGTGAGGTATCTAGAGGAGGAGCAGATTCTATAGCATTTATATCAGCACATACGCGGCAACACCAATAGATACATTATTTTGCCTCCATATCCCCATAAAATAATTTTTAATCCTATCCCACCCCCATTCAGAGTGATAATATGGTTTTTTAATACACAAATCCATTGAAACTGAGCATGACACTGCAGCGACATTCTAACCTTCACACTTTGAACTTGTAAGTAACACAGCTTCTTCTAAGGCATTCAACTTATCCTCTAATTTCTTATCAATTCTTTCTTGAGCTCCCAAAGCATCGGATACATTTTTTGCTAACCCATTAACAAAACTCGCTGTATGTATTCCTTGAGTAAGAGCAATTCCAGCAATAATAGAAACTGAAGCAGCAATACCAGCTATCAACAATCCCAGGAATCATTTAGGTCTCTCCAACAGTTCATTTAACTCTTGCAACACTTCAAGTCCTTCATTAGTATACCAGCATCCTTGCATCTTAACCAGGAGCATTACAAATACAGGTTGGTGCAATACCAACAAATCTAGGTTTGCATTAGCACTAGATACACAGTTTGTAAGGTTACAATTTACACAATTAATGGTATAATAATCAGCTAATTTCTTAATCAAAACCTTACCTGACAATAATACATAAGGAGGAGGAACACAGGCTAAACCTCCTTTAACAGAGTAGTTTCCATCTGGATGATTCTCATCTGTATGTCTCACTATGACAATGTGCATGTTTGCTACTAAGCTCCAAACATTAGGTTGAACTCATCTGTGCTCTGTTGTTGGTAGAGTCTCCACAAATCCTCAGCATATTTTCCACTGGGGGGTCTCCAATGCCACTCAGCTGCTGAGAAACCTTCTGCATCCGGATTTTAAAAATTAAGGGTAAATAAAGAGAGATTAAGTATAAAATTAAGAGTAAATAAAGAGAGAGTAAGTAAAGTATGAAGAGAATGTGTCTGTGTTGAACTAGATTGCCCCATCTTATTTTACTCCTGACTGTAAAACAAAAGTGCTCCTCTTCCCCCAATCCCTTTTCTGGCGCGCCGCTCACATAGAGGGGCTCCTCACCTTACCTTAAGTTGCGTCTCGAATGCTCAGGTCCCTGTTCCAGTGCCACTTGTCAGGAGCCAGCCTGAAAGACAAACAAACCTGAGTTCGAGGGGTGGGAATGAGAGAGACAAAGTTATGGGATCAGGAGGGCTGCCCTCCAATGAGGTGTAGCCCAAATGGCTTCAACGCCTTTATTATATAGTGAGTAACAAACAATTAGTAATGAGGTGGGGGTGATACAGAGTGGTTCCTTCAAGGCTGCATAAACACTTTCAGAGTAAACACCCTGCCTCCTGCGTGAGCCCAGACCTTGGTAATTTCTTTATCTTGGCTCCTCATGGGAACTTGCGGGGAGGGTCGAGTCCTTGACTTCAGACCCTCAGGCTACATGGACCATGTCCAGACACATCACTGGCTCCCAACATAATGCCATATAATTTATAGTTTTAGGAAAGAAAGGAATGCCTTGAGACAAAGTTTTGCCAGTTAAAAAATACTTAGGCTATACTGTTTTAATTAATTACCATGGATTTGAGGTGGCATGCCTGGAAAATGTGAAGGTCATTTGGCTGGTGATTAGAACATTTTCCTGCAAATTTCTGAAAGTTACCTGTTTTTATTTATGGTAGTCAGTTACTATTCATGATGAGTAACTGCAAAAAAGGTCTATACATGGTAGAAAATAATTATTATATCCTATGGGTAAGAAGCCTGCATTTATGGGAGAAATACTGTATGCTACAATGGAACAATTAGGTGAAACTAAGTCTAAATATAATCATGTTAAGTTGTTAGGACAAATTAGCATGGAACTGGTCTAGAGTGGAGACAGTTGAATTATGAATGAAAGGGTGAGTTCTACCCAGCAAAGCTAGCTAAAATAGAGAATGCCATTGCTGAGTTAATTCTTTGCTCTTTCCAGATTAGTTCTACCACTCTGAGCTACCCTAGCTCAAGTCTTCTAATTATGTTCACAGGATGAAAGCAGTTGAAATGCTAATTAATAGATTTTTTTCAAATGTCTAACAAGGTTATAGTGTATAGAATTTTTTTTTTTTTTTTAAATTTCCTTTGCCCTGTGTTAAAATTCTTGTTCATATGAACTGACATTAAAAATGAAAGTAAAACCTTTTGGGAGGAAAAGTTAATTACACTTTTCTTCCTACACCTTTCCTGTCAGATGTCTTCCTATCATCATGCATATTATTAGAGTTTAGGCATTTTATGAGTAATTTGCTATCCCCAATACTTCTGGTAGAATGGCTTCTTTGCTGTGTGTTTAACTTATAAACACTTTCACTTCCACTTTTATTTCTCCAGGGATAGCTCATACCAAAACCATTTAACCACTGAGAAGAACTAAAGCTGAATAAAATAGAAAAATAAATATTTTAGAAGGCATCTGAAGGCAACTTCTGTGACAGTGAGAGTTTGAGGGATCATGATCCTGGAAGAAAGAAGAGTTTATAAAGCAGGGCCAAAACATTGCTCATGCAGGTATTCACCTTAGGTAATATGCTAACTCTAAAGTGCAGCGTAGCACTGACATACTTCATTTCTGATACCAGGTGCATGGTGTTTTCCACACTGACCAGTTCTCTGACACAGCTGAGTGTCCGACAATTCAATTCAATTCTGACATTAACCAAGTTAGCGCAGACTCCAGTGGTTAAAGGCTCAGTCCCCCAAGACTGCTCCCTGACTTTCGATACCATTTGCAAGTAGTAGTCCCCAGGTTATCCTCAAATTCTACTTTTGGTTACAAATCCCACAACCCCTTCTTCAGGTTCTGTCATTTGCTAGTGACTCACAGAACCCAGAACAGTCTACTTACTATTGCCAATTTATTATGAAGGATATAACAGAGGATACAGATGAACAGTCAGCTGAAGATGTACATAGGCTAAGGTCAGGGAGGGTTCCCAAGACAGGAGCTATGTCCCCATGGAGTTGGGGTGTGTTACCCTCCTGACAAGGGAATGTGCTCACCAACCTGGAAAGCTCTCTGAACCCAGTACTTCAGGGATTTTTATGGCAGTTTTCTAATGTAGGTAAAATCTATTGTTAACTTATTTTCCAGCCTTCATCCCTCTTTGGAAATGGGCACAGGGCTGAAAGATGCAAGTTTTTAATCATGGCTTGATATCTTCCATGACCAACCCCAACCAACAGTTGCCTCATTAGAACAAAAGACACTCGTGATAGACTCCTAACACCTAGGAAATTCCAAGGAATTTCAGATCTCTGTGTCAAACACTGGGTTACTCAGGAAATTATACGGGATTGGGAGCTCTGTATCAGGAACCCAGGTCAAACACAAATATTACCAGGGACCAGAAGCAGAGATTAATATCTTCCAGCAGAGTTCCTTAAAATCAGATGCCTTACCTGTTTTCTTGCCTATGGCCCACAAAGTGAGACACCTGGTAGCAGGCTGGGTCCCATGCCCTCCTCGTACGCCTAATAGGACACTTCCTTGTCACCGTTATCAGTTTTCCTTTGGTAGCTAAGTCAAGCTAGCCCACTCACCTTTAACATCTCCACAGCCCAGGTGATGAGTAATCCATCCCAATTAGTCTTGTCACTGATGTTGACGCATCATAGGATGGGTTGCATCATAGATTTTTCAAACTATTTTCTTGATGTCTCAACATCTCCACAAATAAGCTGTGAACTCCCTGTCCTGGTGACCAGGCGCACAAGTGTGATAGGGCTGAACCCTGTCACAAGTTCCTCTTTTTGCCCTCCCCTGACTATGACCTAGTGACATTCAGACACACCAATGAAATCCCCTCATGACTTTCACTTGTATACTCCCAATAAAAGGACTTGCCCACAAGTCATCTCTCACTCTCCCTCTCTCCTCTCTCTCTCCCTCCTCTCTCTCTCTCTCTGTGTCTCTCTGTCTCTCTCATTCTTTCTCCACCTATTTGGTTGAGTTGCTCTATTGGAGCTGTCCCATGTAGCCACCTGCATGGCATTTTCTAGGATCTGTGGTATAATAAATCTCTTTCAGTGCCATATGCTTCCCCATGATGTAATGCTGTGTTCTGTGTTTGCACCACACTGATCATCAGAAAAAAAATTAGTAATCTAATTATTCTTTACATCGCATTGCTGTATCACTTATATTTTAATGCTTCCCTCATAGAATCCATCATTCTTGACTAACATGTTAACAATTTCACCTCCAAAAAAGTAATAGTAGCTTTATATACTTTATAATAGAGATTCATTCTTTTTATTTCTGATTAGCACCCATCAAATGCTGGAGGCAATATTGTATTTTTAAAACATGCTCTTAGATTAAAGAAGCCAGTGTGGAGTAGCTTTTTTATATCTTCCTCTCTTGAAACTGTATTAAAATTTTGATAAAGGATTTTAAATTACAAGAAAAATGTAAGTAATAAAGAAATAAATAAAACATCAACTGCAGTTTGAAACAAATAGCAGATAAAAACATGTAAACTTTTTCAGACCTATCCTAACTGAAATTTCAGCCAGAAGCAAACTGATTGTACCTCAGAACTCTAGACAGTCACAGGAATTAGTTCCTTCAACAAAAGGTAAATGTGGAGCTGAAAAAATAAGACTGAAATGCCCTGAATCTTCTTGTACTGCGTGGTGATTCCCAACTCTCGCTCCTGCAGAATATTGTATATATTTAATTTATTGGGAGACTAAAACTGTCACAGTGGATTCCAAGACTCAAGCTTCCTGGGAGTGAAAGGAATTTATTTAACACAGCGCAATTAGGTGAAAAGCCGTATATGTGAACAGTGAGACCCAGCAGTTTTCACCCTTTTAAACTCTGCTAATGTGTCCACTAGACTTAATCAGTCAAAATTCAGAGGAGCTATTCATCCAATATGTATAAAAACTTAGTCAAATTCCCCTGCAAACCCACCGCCCATCTGTAGGACACCTCTCTCTCTCCTCGGGGCTCCCTTGTAATGACGGCATTGAAGGAGTCCCTGTTTTCTGGCTTAGGGTTAGTCCAATTAGCGTTCCAGGTAGAAGGCAGAGGGAGGGAAGAGAGGGAGGTTGAGGTTCCTATTTTCTCAGCTCCCTCCCTGGAGAATTACTCCTGTATGGTGGCCTTTAGGCCTATCTTCACAACTCTGAGAGTATTTTGCCACCACCCCTTTCCCCCTGCCTGTGTGCCAAGGTAACAGCTTGCCTGTTCGCAAGCTTCAGGTTAAGGCAGCACCTTTAGCTATAGCCTTTATACTGACCTCACTAAAGTAACCCTTTTCACATGTGTGCTCTCCGGTTCCTGGTACTTTTCACTGATAAAGGATTATTTCTGTAACTGAAGTGAACAAATAGTTTACTGATTTTTCTTGTCTTTTTCTTTTTTAATATTAAGAGTATTTAAAGCTCCACTTTGTCTCTAAGATCATCCCTAGGCATTTATCATAGGTTTTGATATCTAATATTTGGCAATTTTCTAAAAATCTGAAATTTTAAGTTTCGCACCTTCCTCTCCCCAGGAGCTCTTACGACAGTTTTGTAAAAACAAATATATAAACAAAGCAGAAATTGTTAAAGAAACTAAAGTATAAAAATGTATTCTTAGTACAATTGTTTTTCATTGGGGTCAAAAAATGCAACAAGTTATTTGAGAAATGTCATTGAGGGTTTTATTTTGGCCTTCTGTAATCAGTTTATATAAGTGCCTCATGGGTATTTAAAAACAAGAGATAAGTTCCCTTTGAAGCATGTTAGCATCTTAGAGAAAAAAAACAAAAACTGAAAAACAAACAAACATAAAGAGTGAATGGAAAACAAAAGATTTATGAGATAAATTCAAAGGTAGACAAGAGATGGTGTGTGTGTGTGAGAGACAGAGAGAGAGAGAGAGAGAGAGACAGAGAGACAGAGAAACAGAGAGAGAAAGAGAGAAAGCTTGAGGTTTATTGATTATGGTGCCAAACAGCCTAGATTTAAAATTCAAATCCTGACTTTGATACTTATGGTTAGCAGTGCTAACCACGTAACTGTTTCAGGTTTTACTTCTTAAACAGATTAAATGACTATATTAACTATTTCATATCACAGGATTACTGTAACAAAATCCAATAAAAACGCCTAGAACAGAGCCTAGCACTGAATATAAACTAAACAGAAGTTTTCTAATAATATAGTTTACTTTATACTTTTATGGTTATGTATTTCTTATATATTTGAATCATCAAGGACTAAATGTAATATCGTACGTTTTTTACTAATTTTGAAATTTGATATTTAGTAATTCTCTTAGTTTCCTAGGACTGCTATGACAGTGTGCCCTGTACGGACAGTTACCCTCTCACAGCTCTGGAAGGCAGAGGCCTGAAGTGCAGATGCTCGGAGCCATGCTCAGGGCCAGTCTCCAGGGTAGACCCCCCCTTGCCTCTCCCAGCCCTTGGTCGTCCAGATGTTCCTTGCTTTATGAAAGCATAACTCTTCTCTCTGTCCCCATTTTCACAATACTGCCTTCCTTCCATATGTCTTGTGTCTGTGTTTCTTCTCCTGTAAGGACAACAGGAAATATTAGAGCCCAAGCTAACTGAGTATGTTCTCATTTTAAATTTATTTTATCCGTAAAGATCGTATTTTCCAATGATGTCACATTTACAGTTACTAAGCGTTAGGACTTCACCATATCTTTTGGGGGTGCAAAATTTAACCCATAAAATAATACATTATTCTTTCATTTCTAACATATTTGACCCTATATTTAATGCTCTTTTAGTTGTGGTAAATTAAGCTTTTCAAAGTTCTTATCTAAATATACATTGACAAAATTTTAACTTTGAACTGATTCTCACATTTCACACTCAAGCTAGTCATCAGCTAGAAAATTTGAACAGATGTCCAAAATACACAAGGTAGCCTGAATCATCTTATGTATCAAGTAGGAAAGTGCTAAAACAAACAAACTAAAAACACCCTAATGTTGAAAACTTCAAAGGGACACAGGAGCCAATTTAAAGAGCTACAAATGACCAGACCTGAAAAAAACTGCAGTAAAAAAAGAGAAAAATATTGGATTATAACGCAAAATATAAAATAATTCTGTACAAGTAGGGTGCCTACCAATATAAATAAATGAGTAAATAAATAAATGAGGAGGAAAGACAGGTCTCTTTTAGAGAATAACTGAAGAAATCCAAATAAAGTATGAGCTTCAGCTAATAATAATATATTGATATCATCTTATTAATTGTGACATGGGAACAAATATACTAAGGCAAGATGTTAATAACAGGGAAAACTTTGTGGGATACATAGGAATTCAATGGATTATCTTGACAATCATTCTGTAATATAAAACTATGCTAAAATAAAAATTAATTATAAAAAACCAATAGTGAAACCACTTGAAAGATATCTGAATATTAACAAAAATCAAGTTATAAGTGATAAGGGGTTAATATCCAAAAGTTTAAAAAAAAAAAAAACTTATAAAACTTAACACCAGAAAAAAAAAATCCAATTAAAAACTGGGCAAAAGGTAAGAGCTCCCTTTTTTACAGCTTCATGGGAAAGGCCTAGGGTGGGGTGAGGGCTGGGAGGGAAAATGGAAGACATCTGTAATGCTGTCAATAATTTTTAAAAATGGACAAAAGACCTGAATAGACACTTCTCCAAAGAGGACATACAGATGGCCTATAGACATACAAAAAGATGTTCAACATCACTAATCATCAGAGAGATGCAAACTAAAACCACAACGAAGTATCACCTCACACCTGTCAGAATGCAAAGATGTCACCTAATAATTCTAAGAAAATATATATTCAAAGTTAATTGTTGAATATAGTATTAGAAAGCTACTTTCAGTGTCTTTTCCTCTTTTTATTTTTTATTGCTCTATTACTGTTTCCATTTGTAAATTAATTTTAAATTTTAAGAAGAAATAAGTGGCCCGGCCGGTGTGGCTCAGCAGTTGAGCATCGACTTAGGATCCAGGAGATCTCAGTTCGATTCCTGCTCAGGGCACATGCCCGGGTTTGGGGCTCCATCCCCAGCAGGGGGCGTGCAGGAGGCAGCCCATCAGGGATGACTCTGATGTTTCTCCCTCTCTCCCTCTCCCTTCCTCTCTCTGAAATCAATAAAGATATATTATTTTTTTAAAAAAGAAGAAATAAGTGTTGTGATCATCTCCCAGAATTCTGTGAGAAAGGCTACAGTCAGAAATATACTTAAGTATCACCAATATTTCTATTCCACAGAAGAGGCAGGGCATCCACGGCTCCTGATTGCTCTCTGTCTTTTCCTCTCATTTCATTGTTTTTCTCTATCTCAGCGGATAAGAAATCTTGGATTGCACACAATTAGAGTGCAAACAGGTCTGTATCCTAGAAAGTTTTCACATAAGCATTATAAGTAGTGGCAGTTATTTTGAATTTTTCTTTGTTAAAGCAACTAAGCAGCAATTTCAAGACACTGTTCTATGAATGAACTATCTCATCAACAAAATGCTCTCTGTTCACAGTAAAAACAAGCTGGAGGGAAAGGAAATGGTAGAGAGGTGAAATCATTTGTCAAAAAATGTTTTCAGAAAAGAATATCAAGCCAAGATTAGATGGCTGCCCAGAGCTTTCAGTTATAAAATTAGATCAAGAAGAAAATGTCCTTTGTACTCCTTGTTTTAAATAAAATACATGCAAAATTTACGCTCACCCTGAACTCTAGCAGCCAGGAGGAACAGTTCTTGCTATCAACCTTTACAACTAATGAGTTCATCGAGGCTCTCTCTGCGCATTTGCAATTCCTTTTTAATTCTAATGTGGCAAGCCTTTTTCTCTTTATTGTCTATGATCTTCCCTTTATAAAAATTTCATTTTAGGGCATTTGACGAAGAGCATGTGTGATCTTCTAGGGGCAAAAACCTTAATAAGGACCCCGGTATAAAAGGATTAAATAGTCTAATTTGGAACAGATGAATGAGTTAGTCGTTTGGAACATTTGTTCTATCATTTGCCAGGACACATCTTAACTTGCTTTGAAACAGTGGTCAACACATAACTAATTGAGAGGTGCCTTGAAAGTGAAAATTCCAGGGAGCACTCTATGGCTTTTTTGTGGCTGTAGATTTTAAATCAACTGCATAAGAGGCAGGGAGCATAAAGATTACTGTGAAATAAAGTATAAAACACTACCTGTGTTGCCCAAAGTTTGCTTTTGTCTGTTTATTTTTCTAAAACAACACTATTAATCCAATCAAAAGAATTTCCATGCACAGTGATGTATATTATATATTATGTATATATCAAGAAATGATTTATATATTTTCATATTTAATATAAATAAAGTCACATGGTAGACTAACTTTTGCGTAATTACAAAAATAAAATAATAATTAATTACTTAAATATGTGTTTATAATGCTCAGTTTCATCAATGATATATTTTAAATCAGTTATCTTCGATCTACAATGACAAGATCCTAATATCGCTTGAATTTTAAAATAGCTATGTACAATTTTCTTTTATATGAGACACGCTAGCATCAATCAACCCTGCCATGGACTGAGCATCATTGTGGAATAAAATTCATGAGTGATTTGTACATATACTATTATGACAACACCCTTATGAAAATGCCCTTTAATAAGATTGCTAATAATTTTGATTAATTATGAACTTGCAAGAGTTAGATTTGTATTCAAAGAGCTAAAACTGATTTCGTTACCTAGGTTTGCTGTTACAGCCATGCCCTTTCATTTAACCTATCATGTTGCCTGAGACTATGAATCCTGCCGTATTTTACAGGGACAAGGGTTTGCATGTTGTCTGCATATTTCATAGGAATCTCCTGCAATTTTATTTCTAGGGTTAACTTATGCACTAGGATCCTGGGGCAATGAGGGACATTGGTTGATAAAACTTTAAGGTCTTTGAAATCTCTTAAGTTTATGAACAAATTTAAAGTGAATATTTTGAAGAATAGGTAATAGAGGCCATTTTAGAACAGAAGTGCAAAATGCACCCTCAGCTTCTGGCTATAACAGGAAGAGTTCAATGCCACGCGTGTGGCCTGGCCTCTGAGCTCCGCTGCAGATGCTGGAGAAGCACCTCTGCTGCGTGCTTGCGGCTCTGCTCTCCCTGCTGCTCCAGCCCATCCTCTGGCCCACGAGTGTTGGCTAAGGCTCCTGGGATCCCTCGGGCCTGGGTTTGCATGCTGGGTGCACACTTACTGTCTATAGGGATGTAAGTAATGTCCTGAACAGACCAGACTTCGCTTCTTTTTGCTACTTTTTAATCTATAAATTGTGATTTAGCATGTTCACCTCATGATTGCCATGAGGACTAAATGAAGTAATATAAGGTTCTTGCCATTGTACCTTTTCTAGAGTTTAGAAGTAGCTACTAGAATTATTAGGGATAAAAAATTTAAAAAATATTGATGCAATATATATATATTGTATTATAATATATAATATAATATATTCATTCCAAATTATTACCTTGAGAAGATAATAATAATCTCATATTACTACCTATGTAATATTTCAAAATATTACCAAATTATTACTCTAAATTTTTCCTATTATTTTACTTTTTTAAAAATCAGTTACTGGCTAAAATGTATAAAATCGATCTCTCTAAAATACGCCTTGTTTTTTTCCTACTCCTACTCCTAATTTGTAGCGTTAGTATAGCAAGAGTCATCTGCATGTTTCTCTTCCTCATTAACAAGAGGCATATGAGAAGTATAAATTCTTTTCTGATCTTAAGGATGAAATTGAATTTTGGTCCAGAAAGCAATTATAGTAAGTTAAAGACCCTATTAACTTATAAATAGATTTAATTAAACAAAATATTTCAGTCTGTTGCCTTTTATAAAAGGCATTTCATGAGATTCAGGTGTTTTTTTTTTTCCCTTAAATCATTATATGAACCAGAAAAATCAAAATGTTTTATATAGCTGTCTATTTTGTGTCTTTATCATTTGGTGCAATACTTTTAGTTTGAGATAAGTCAGAGATGTATTAAAATAGTCATTTAAAAACAAATTTAAGATATGAGCATCCTTCCCCATGTGCTCCAAAGTTCTCGCCACCTTTGCACTGAGATTGTTAATCAACAAAACAGCATAATAATATTTAAATATACTTTTATATTATTATAAATTAATATTACATAAAAATTGGTTAAATTACAGATAAAGTAGTACAGTAACTTTCCCTTATCCAACACTCTCAATAAAGTGAGAAGAGAAACAGCTTGTAAGCCTAAGTGATATGACAATCATCTCCAAACATGACAATGCATGGTGGTTTTTCACAGTTGTTTTTAGCAGTTATCCTTCTGTAAAATTTACTTGCAAGCAGGCTCTCATATATAAGTGAAGCTAAAAAGATTCATCTTCATAGTTTTTCTCTCTCTCAACATATGTTGATAAGTGGCAAAGGCATTTTTCCAAATGAGGAACTATTTTTCTTTTCCAAAATGTGGGCATCCCTCACCAATAGCATATCTGTGGATAAAATATTCTGTTTACTTATTTTAATAATTTTATTTTTCCCATTTGGCTAATATATAAAATAATTGCTTTTTATTTAGATTTATCCCAGTACTCCATCAGTATTTTATTGCTTTTTAAAATATTACTTTCATATATAGTTTTCAACCTAATTGGCTTAGTTATAAACTCTATCTTTCAAAATACCCATGATATTCAGTCAACTCTAAAGTTATCCCATTTTATAAAAGTGAGGCATGTCATTCGGTAAGCCAAAATCAGAATTCATAATACAGTGCCAATCCCCAAAAATTTCAAACCAAAGGTAGCTTGTTTTGGGAACTTTATCTCACTCATTGACACACTGGGTGACACACTTACTAGCTCTGTGGTATCAGGAAGGTTACTTACTTCACAAAACTTCAGTTTTCACTTTGGTGAAATGAGTATCACAATATTATTATAAGAATATAAGGAGTTCATATACACAAAACATTTAGAATAGTACACAGAAATTAATAAGCCCAAAGATATTAGGATATTTATAACATATAGAAAGAGCATAATGACTACTAATAAAAGAAACACGTACCTGGGCTACAACACAGCTTAAGAAATTAATCATAACCAATATCCTAGAAAACTCCCGTGTTCTTGCCCCAAGCCCTACCCTCTTCCTTTCTTCTAAGAGCTAGTAACTACTGTGCACACCGTGTTTACCGTTGCGTGCTTTTCTTTATACTTTTACTACGCATGTGTGTCCATCCTATGGATATGGAAATACATAGTTTAATTGATCATGTTTGACATTTCACACATGGGCTCCTAGTGAATGCGCAAGGGAAGTGCAGCTGGATTCGGAAACTTTATGCTTAGCTCCAGGAGCCCCTGTAAGTCTGGCTTTGACTTTCGGTCGCTGAAAGGGGGAGAGGGTTACCTAGCTGACTAATGATTTATAATGTTCTGCTTAAAACATAAAAGTCCCTTGGCAGCACTCAAGCCTAGTTTGCTTATTGATTATTGATGACTATGTAAGTCTGTGTTCTCTAGAGAAAGAAAAAAATAAGAGATTATGTGTAAAGGTGGATGGTCTAAACATACCAACATATAGGAATTTTTTTTTCTACCAGAAAGCCATTTTAAATATAGAGTCTAGTTAATTCAAAACTAAGAATGTAGCATGTTTAACAGTACTTAAGAGAAAGCTGAAATAACTATATTAATTTCAGACAAAGATTTCAAAACAAAGTATAAAGAGGGGCATTAATCAATTCTCCAAGAAAACATGACAATATTAAATATCTATGAACCTAAAAACAGTGACACATTTCTTAAATGTTGGAACTAAATTCTTTCAGAAGTATCAGCTTTGACATATACTAAAAATGACTTGGATATATTAAATGAAATTAAATCTAATACTTAAAATTATACACAATTCCTCCAAAATTTAATTGATAACTCTAACCAAAAATAAAATATTGATGTTATAAATACATTTAGATATATTCTTTCTCTACTTAAATCATTTGCATCCAAACCACTAACTGACTTTGTCAAAAACAAACAAACAAACAAACAAACACCCCATGGCTTTTCATGATCTCTTGGCTAGATTCTGCAGTTGTATTACATTTATAAGTCAAAGTTAAAGCTATATAGGTAATTCATAGGTGTATTCTTATTGCTATACTTAGGAAGAAGGCATTTGATATACTAATTTTTTTAACCTTGTTTCTCTCTTCAGGATAATTTTATTGAATATTGCAATCAAAAAAGACAAAGAATAAATTCTTATTCTCTATTGCCCTAGAGCAATGACAATCAGCTGGTGAACAGTTTGCCTAATGAAGCAGTTATGACACTCAGAAGATTCCCTGAAATCAAGGTTATTTGGGCTTTCCAAAACAACTTTACGGTTTCTTTATCATGCGCTAGGAGATGGGGCCACAGAATATTACAACAACTTAATTTGATCTCATTCTATTCTTTAAAATCTCTTTTTAAAAATATACACATATTAATAGTTTTTTAGGATTTGAAATGCAGTATTTTTTCTAACTTACAGAATAAGAAAGAATGCTCTACTTTAAAATCAAATATATTTGCATTCACTTTTACATTAGAAGTGATACTTTGATTAGTATTTAAATTAAACTCTAAACAATCCTTCCATCAAAGAATTTATTTTATTTAGACCTCTCATACTGGCCATAATCATCATATTACAGGCACACTTCACAGTGACCATGTAGAAGAGTGTTTCTTAGTATTATCTTGTGGGTCTTTTTAGGGAAGACGTAGATTCTTTTAGATAAGATTCTTTTTAGATAAGTTGAGAACAGGAGTTCATTCTGATGTATAGCAGAAAATACAATAATATTTCTATTTTATCCAATAATAATATAGGTAAAGTAATTTTGAGGGGGATTTATGTAAGATTATGTAAATTATATAAATACGAAATGGTTGATATATAGTAGTTGGTAAGTAAATGTAACCAAAGATATTTATAGGAGGTCAGAAAGTGACAGCAGTAATGAATAGATTCCAAAGATCAACTTATAGAGCAATTCCATGCAGCATGTATAAACAAACAGGTGAGGAAATTGGCTAAAAGATCACACTATGTCAAGACAAGAGCAAATAGAGGAATTCTTTCTACTTTCCCCATTCTCTAAAATTTTAGATTGGAATTTAAAAGGCTAGCTGAAATATCCAAATCAATCTTTCTACAGCAAAAGTAACCTCTGTCTAAATGTCCTTTTCCTAATAACAGTGCTTCGGTAAGTTTAGACGGATAGATTTAGGGTGTCACAATCACCGGTTGCCTCCCTTTTCTCATTATCGGTTACTCGGGCTACCTTCTCCGTTTCTTGCCACTACTCATCTCACCTGACCCAGCGAGTCAGTTACATGTACTAACTTCAGTCTGTGTCCGATGCTTATGTCAATCGACTTGCCTTTTCTCCATGTGTTTACATGAAATATTCCCTATCTGCAAGTGCAAAGCTCTCCATTTTCACTTCCCCTGAATATACTCTGTTTATTCTCTCTTTCTGTTACTCGGGAAGGATGAGCAGCGCTTGTGCTTTGCTCCCATTTAGCTCCCACTTTGTACAGAATAGGGTACATTGTGCAGACAAAAATTTACTGAATAAAAAAAGACCAAATAAAATATGCCTTACCCAATATACAAAAAAATGTATCAATAACTTCCTTCAAATATTTACACATGGCAGTGATCATTGGAAAGTAATTATTTTTAAAACAAATCAATTATTTTATAGGTAGCTAAAGAGATAAGCTAGATCAATTCTGTAGTGTGTGAGTCCTTGACTTTGTGTAAGAAAGATTTTGCAGCAGGAGTCCAGGTGGGTTTGAGAGTATGTTTATTAATGCTGGGAAGAGTGAGACAAAGAAGGAATTAGGGTAGAAGAAACAACAGGAGGGAGCCTAGGTGCTGCTCTGCTTTGGGTCCCTAGAAACGTTATAGAAAAGAAGTGAGCCAAGGTGGGGATGCTTTAGCTTGCTGGGCAGTCAGAGAAAAAGGGGGCCTTGGAGACAGGATCAGGGGGTGAGCCAGGGTCCAGCTGTCACTGCCCACTGCTCCTCTGGTTGCAAGTCTCATGGGCACACTTAGAAATAAAAAGTTCATGCCCCAGAAGGGCCTGGGCGTGCTCTAGAGTGAGCCCGCACTGAGTCTTTGTCCTGAGGGCTATCTTGTGTGTGTTTTTCCTGCAGGCGAGAATCTTAGGGGAGGGTTTTAGTAGAATATTCATCAGCTCTCCAGGTGCACTTTTAATTTGCTGATGAATTAAAATGAGGGTATAGGAGTTCGGGATAATTCTTTGGTCTGTTTTACTGTTTTACTTTTATCTTAGGCCTGTCTGGCTTTAATGGGGTTTTTGTTATTTGTTCCCCAACTTCATCTGTTCCTGGGTTTAGCTGGAACAAATGGTATTAATTGGGTTTTTCTCTCTATTTTCCTAGGCCAGGGTAATTAAAGGTATGTATTTTCTGGTTAGGGAGGAGGGTATAAACCATTTGCTCTCAAATGTCCTTGGTTAGGGAAAATAAGGTCTTGGATTCATAAGCTGGCTGCAAGCTGCCCAAACTGTTTGGCCGTATTTCATTTTCTTGTCTCAATTTCTCCATTCCACTTACCCTGGGATTTTCCTAGTTTCTTACTATCCTGCTACATAGTTATTTAATTTAGTGTATTAAACTTAAAAATTGGAAAAGTATGGTTTATGAATGTACAGTATTTCAGTAGCATAATAATTTAAAATTGCTTTTGTGGACTAATCTGATGGCACTTATAACACTGCTTTCTGAATAAAAAATAATACAGAGTTAAAACTGAGGCAAAACCAAAAAGGTCTTCCCATTCTTCTTCTATGCTCATTATTTTGGTGGCAACTATTTGGCTCATGGGGATTAGTTTCTATTGTATAGGGAAAGCCAACCCTTTCCTCCACACTTTTCCTTAAATGAGAAACCAGAAATCTCGATAGGGAATCATAAGCATATAATGTTTAACAATCTGTAATAAAGTTTACATATAAATAAGTATACATGAATATCTGATTATACATAAACATTTCTCAAAATAATTATGACTCACTTTAAATACTATTTTTGGGGATGACATTTTCACAAACATATTCTCAAGTTACATTTCAGACATATACAACCATTATTGTTAGATAGGACAAGGGTCTCAAAGTCTGGACCATTCTTCCTAAATGCTATTCTTGCTAAATATTAAAATGTAGCACAATATTTTGCAGACCAGCTGTAAACAAGATGAGCTGGACAGGAACTCAACTGAATAAATGTAGCCTATTGCAAAGAAGAAATCTACATGTGATTGACCAAGTAGTGTACATAACCAAGGCCAAGCTTGCCTTCAGGGAGACAGAGCTTTGGGTGTGCATCTCCTGTCTCCTTGCTGCAAGTAAGTAAAACTACCTTGTGACAACCACATCTTGTTTTTGAATAAAGCACCCTAAAGTAAGCCCCATGAGTTTCATAATACTATGAGTTTCATAATACTATGTCTCCAAAAATTATAAATAAGAGCACTTTTTTAATTGAAGTATATTCCTAGAAAAGAAATAAATTCATAAATTTACTTATAAATGAAAACTAACTTTATGGCTTACATTAAGGTTGTTTCTTATTAGATATAAATGTTTTCCCCAAAATACACTAAACTGAAATAATTTTGAACTAATATTTAAGAAGATACATAAAATTCTAAATGAAATAATAATTGCCAACAAAAAAAAGAATTTCATTATTCTGGTTTTATTTTTATCATACTATGGAGTAGATGAACATGTTTAATTAAAACGGATATTTTAAATTAAAGATAAAAAGAGTTTCCACTAAAAGTTTTAGCAATAATTATGTGGGCTTTTATGAAATTTCTTTTTATTAGAAGAATCAATTTGTGCTGCAAAAGATACAAAAGAGTTTATTAAATGTATACACAAGGGTATGTACTTGTTTTCCAGGTTGTAAGTAACTTTATTTTTAAAGCCCTCAATGAGATATTTTGATATTCCATGTAAATTTTTTAGAATCCTAGCTTCCTGGGGTTGCTGTGGAGGTAAAACAAAATTTAAACAAACATGTCAAGGAGTCCTAATGATATATATATATAAACTGAAACTGCCTTATTTCCATTTTTTCCAGTTTATTTCAAGTCATTAAAATATATTTTTAAAGTTAAAGGAAAGATGCATATATATATTATTAGCTTGGGATTATATGCACAGTAATTTTAAAACTGTTGCTCAGGCCAATAAAACTTTGTAATTTTTATGGGAAAATGTTAGTTGAAATTTTGACAATTTTTGACAACAGTGCACATTTTGAAATCCCTTATAGTCTTTACAAGAACATGAAAATGTTTGTTTAAGTAAGTTTTGCTTCTGCCTCTTATTGCCTTTTAAGTTGTGGTTGAATATTAGATGTTGTAATAGGTTTTCACTAACTAGATAATAATTTATACAACAGTAAATTATTATTATTAAATCAGAGAAATCAAGGTGAATACATTGTATTTCATCTTTATTTCTTCTCTCCCAGATAATTATTTAATTTCTTTCTTTTTAATATTTTTGCAAATACAATGATAATAAATTTAGTGCAAATTTAGAGGGCAGATGTTACCTATCCCAAGGCTCTCATAACAATTTTTTGAAAGTTTTGTTTGTTTTATACATCTAACTGCTTTCTCATTCTTCATTTTCTACGGTCTTATTAATTCAGTTGAAAAGGCACCTGCACTGTTATACCTGGAAATTTCTCAGTTTCTCCTATTGTGTTTCTGCTTTGAATGTTTTGGGTCGCCAATGAAGAAAGTTCATAATTGATATTGGTTCTCCTTTAGGGAATTAATCTAAGAAGCAGAAATTTGAGCTTACCCTTGGGAAAAAATTTGTTCATTTCTATCCATCTTAACCTTTAATGCTAAGAAAATTACAGTGGCTGGTGGCATAATAGTAGAGGCCTATTTCAATTGTCTAGCCTCACTGTTTTTTTGTCTTTTCCTCAGAATTGCTTACATTAGTCTCTATAGAACATGCTTTTATATATTTTTTATTTTTTAAATTTTTTTAAAATATATCTTTATTGATTTTAGAGAGAGGAAAGGAGAAGGAGAGAGAGAAATAGAAACATCAATGATGAGAGAGTCATTGATCGGCTGCCTAGCACACAATCCAGGCATGTGCCCTGACCGGGAATCGAACCCCAGTCGCCTGGATCCCAGGTTGACGCTCAACGGCTGAGCCACGCCCGGCCAGGCAGAATGTGTTTTAAACAGTCTCACAGCATGTTAAGGGAGTTTCACAAGTTTTAATTTAATTCTAAACTGAGGAGCCTATCAAAATTATAAAATTCTATAATAGCTTAAGCCTGTTACATTCTCAATATTATTATTCTCAGCAGTGATAGCTATTGTTTGTACCACAATAAATATAATGAAGCTTCCTGTTTTAGCTGCAACATGTAAAAGACGTGAATGTTGTCATAGCGTGCTTTAATAAGAAAAAGTTAGACAAACTGAAAATCAATGACTTTTCTTGACCTATCAGGTAACTTACTTTGCACAGCAAACTGCTACCCTGAAATCTTAAGAGTCAAGCAAATCCCGAGTCGTAGCTGAGATCAGCTTCCCTGGAGTAGACACTATTGAAATCATAAACTGGTAGGAATGCTTAAATGATAATTCCTAAGCTAACGTCTAAATGTGGACTAGAATGAAAGAAAGAAAGTCCTGGGGCCACACAGTCTTAGGAGGGTCCCCATACTTTTATGCATTTCCTACAGAAATCGTACCATATTCACAGAAAAAAGAGTTGAGAAAGATCCGACCACCATGGCTCTGAGAAATGGGAAGAAGAGAAACCATTGTGAAACATGCACCAAAAATTCCATATAGTCAAGTCCTACTCCTCAAAGAATAAGACTTTATACCAAAACTTTATCCAACTTGGGGAAAGGAAACTCTTCCCCCTACAGGTCACCCTAGGCTTCCTGCCTCAACAAAGGCTGAGAGGAAACAGGAAAGACTTGTGAAGGTCACAGCCCAGGTGCACATGCCGACTAAAAGATGGAGCGTTAATTATAGGGTTACAGGCTGGTTTCTATTCTTCACGTTTTCCCCTCACACCACCGTGGCTCCAGCAAATAACAGTGGGTTACAGCCAAGTGAGATAAAACGTATCAAGAAGGAGTTCTTAGGAAAATCTAAAGACAGCAGAGGTAGCAAAATAAGGACATCTGAGGAATTCAGCCATCTGGCTCTCACAGCTACAGGAAACATTAAACACCCAGCCATAATAACATAGAGCTACATACTAAAGTTTTAAACAAACAAAAAAAAAATACAAGACATGCTAAAAAATAAATTCAGTCTAAAGAGAGAAAAAAAACAGCATCAGAAACATACTCAGATGTGACACAGATATTGGGAATATTAGACAGGGAACTCAATAAACTATGATTGATATATTATGGGCTCTAATGGAAGAAAGAAGAAAATATACAACAAATTATGTAAGTAGAAAGATGTAAATTGTAAGAAACAAGAGGAAATAATAAAAAGCAAAAGCACAGTTACAAAAATAAAAAATGCTTTTTATGGGTTCATCAGTGGGCTTGACAGGGGGAAAAATTAATGAACTTGAATGTAGGTCACTAGAAACCTTCCAAAATGAAGTAAAAATAAATGTTTAATTCACAGAATTTTTAAGAATCATATGACAATTTCAAGAGATATAACATTCAAAGTCAAGAAGGATATAAGCAGAACATCTACATTTAGTCATATCAAATAAAACTGAAGAAAACCAAGGCATACAAAAAAATCTTGAAGAAAGTCAAACAATTAAAATATCCTATCTATGTAGAACAACAGGAAAAATGTGATGGAATTCTCATCAAAAAAAAAAAAAAAAAAAAAGAGAGAGAGTGCAATATTTAAAGTGTTAAAAGAAAAAAGAAATGTTAGGAAAAACACAAGAATTCTATGTTAAGTTGAATTATACTTTAAAGTGAAGAAAAAATAAAGGCTTAAAGACTTTCTCATATAAACAAAACAAAAACAAAAACAACAAAAAAAAGGAAATTTACTGTGAGTAAACCTGACCTGCAAAAAAATTTAAAGATTTTTTCAGGAAGAGAAAAAAATGATATTGGTTTGAAAGTCAGACCTACATTAAAAAAAAAAGTAGTGCATCATAGAATTAGAAGATAAGCCAGAGACTAGCAGAAATGGAAGGAAATTTTTACAAAAGACACAACTGATAAATAATTGTTATTCAAAATATACAGGGAACTCTTAAAACTCAACAATAAGAAAACAATGATTTAAAAATGGGCCAAAGACTTTAACAAACCAAAGAAAATATATAGGTGTCAAATGAGCACATGAAAAGATTGTCCATATCATATGTCATCAAGGAAATTAAAATTAAAACAACAATGAGATCACCAGCCACCAAAATCCAGATCACTGACAGCATAAAATGCTCATGAGTAGGTAGAGCAACAGGAACTCTCCTTCATTGCTGGTGGGAACGCCAAATGGCCCAGCCACTTTGGAAGACATTTTGGCATTATTTTAAAAAGCTAAACACACTCTTACCATATAATTCAGCAATTTTGAGAAGAAAAGTAAATCTTAAAACACTATATACTATATGATTCCAACTATTTCATATTATTGTAAGGGCAAAACCATGGAGAAAATGAAAATATTAGGTCTATTGGATTAGGGAGGAGAGAGATAAATAGATGGATCACAGAGGGTATTTAAGGTAGTGAAAACACTCTACATGATACTATAATGGTAGATACTTGTCATTATACATTTTTCCAAACACAGAATTCATTACACCAAGATTGAACTCTAATGTAAATATGAGCTTTGGGTGATAATGATGCGTCTATTGTAACAATGTACCACTCTTGTGGCGGCCGTTGGTAATGGGGGAGGCTATGCATGGGTGGGGTATAAAAAAATATCTCTTACCTTTTAGTCAATTTTTCTGTGAACCTAAAACTCAGCTAAAAACTATATATAGCTCTACCTCTACCTCTACTCTTTTTCTATCATATATATGAAACAATCTCTGTGAAATGGGTATAGAAAAATATGCTAACTTAGTTGACTCTGGAGATGAGCAGAATCTGTGAGCATAGAGCCAAAAGAGACTGTACAGAATCACTGATTTGGGATTCAAACTATATCAAACTATCCACACCCTGCAATTGGTCACACAGGCAGGGTCCTCTATTCTATAAGATTTCCCTTAATCCAGATTTTTTGTTGGTTGCCTCCCTGTCATTTTGTATCACTTACTAGAATTTGACGTGGCTACTTTAGTTTAAGGAGGTGGTAACATTTCCTGGGGAGTCGTAACAGATTATTTTTAAGCACCAGGGTTTGACAAACATTTCCTGTTAAGGGACAGATAGGGAATATTTTGGTCATAAGGTCTCTGCTACAACTACTGAACTTAGATACTGCAATATGAAAGCAGAGGCAGACAATATGTAAATGAAAGGGTGGGGTCATTATCCAATAAAACTTTATTTGCAAAAGCAGACGGCAGGTGGGATTTGGCCCATGGGCCACAGTTTACTGACCCTGATTTATACTATGATTTTAGTTTGCAGGCTGTTAAAGCAAATTTTGCCTCAATGATATGGCTATTAACCATGTATTGGTACAATTATTGAAGCAGAATTTTTTTTTAATCCTCCCCTGAGGATATATTTTCCATTGCTTTTCAGAGACAGTGGAAACTAGAGGGAGAGAGAAAAACATGGATGTAAGAGACACATCAATTAGTTGCCTCCCACACATGCCCTGACCAGGGCCGGGGATCAAACCTGCAACCGAGGTACATGCCCTTGGCCAGAATCGAACCCTTCAGTCCGAGGGCTAATGCTCTAGCCACTGAGCCAAACCTGCTAGGGTGAAGCAGAACTTTTAATGCAAGTTTCTTATCTTTTAGCTTATTATTAAATTATTATTTTACTATCCTTATTTTACCTTTATTAGAAAACAAAATTTTATTGCAGGATCATATGTTTGAACTTAATTATGTAAACTATATGCAAAATACAGAGTTTAAAGAAAATTTAGAGAATGTTTGGACTAGACTCTTCATTTATAATTCAAGTAAGTGATGATAACTAGATAAAATAACTTCCTAATCAGTTCTAGAGAGTAATAAGAATTATTGGCACTTTAGAATACATTTTAATCTATGTGAAACTTGGGAATATGCATGTTATTTTAAAAATTACTCTTTTCCCCTTCTAGAATAAAATATTTTTGTTTCTTGAACATTTTTCTTCATATAAATGTTTATTCAAATGTAAAAGGGGAGTGCATGCACTCTCTCCACATAGGCATTTCTTTGTATGAAATTCACTTACGAGATGGAAGGCTACAATGAGACTAAGGTGTCTTCCCAACAGCTGCTCTGAAAACCTGCATTTGGGGACAACTCAGATTGTATAAACCATTGTATATTATAATTAACAAGTAATTCACTGTATTGTTGCAGTTCAATTACTTAGAAAAAATTAGCAGCTTTTTTTATTCAGTGCTCTGAATACAGCTGTATGAAACCATCATCTCTTGGTAACATTCACAAGTTGTTCAATATTTTTGCTTAGTTGTCAAAATTATGACACTTCTAAGAAAAAGATGATGAAATAACATTGAACATGGCCACAGTTGAGGATTTTTAAACAAAAGAACAGTGAATCTCAAACAAGGATAAAGAAACAACAAGATTTCATATTAAAAGGTAAAAAATATAATATCTCTGTATTCCTACCAAGTGAGAATATTTAAGATAGGAACATAATATTTAAATTAATATTTAGTATTATGATACTATTCATAATTAGCTGGGGTATTATTATATGTATATCAATATACTGGGTATTATGTGTATTTTATATTTTATGTATATGCACGATTATATGTTTTAAATATGTGTATACATACACAACTACAGACAATATATTATTCAATGAAAAAGTTTATTAATTAGTAACTAATACACTTTTTTTAATGTTGCAGAATTTCTCAATTTTAGGACATAGAAAATTTTAGAAATCAGGATTGGAGATAAAAGTATTTGGATGCCTGAGGGTTCTTCTGTATTTCTACAAGTAGCCAGAAGACTTGGATCATAGAGTGCCCTTGTTTTGAAAAACTGAGTCTCAGAGAAGTTAAATGATGGATCCAGATAACATAGGTAGTTAATACAAATGGTAGAATTAGAACCCAGGCATCCTGGCTCCAAGGGTAGTGTTTCCCATACTAAAAATTTGTTAGATCATATTCCTCTTTGGGAGACTATATTTTATTTTATTTTATTTTATTTTATTTTATTTTATTTTATTTTATTTTATTTTATTATTTTATTTTATTATTTTATTTTATTTTATTTTATTTTATTTTTTAAAATATATTTCTAGGGAGAGGAAAGGAGAGGGAGAGATAGAAACATCAATGATGAGAGAGTCTTTGACCAGCTGCCTCCTACATGGCTTCCAACCAGGGATCGAGCCCACAACCGAGGCATGTGCCCCGACAGGGAATCGAGCCGTGATCTCCTGGATCCTAGGTCCATGCTCAGCCACTGAGCCATTCCTCATCGGATGGGAGCCTATATTTTAGATGTGTATACAGAAGATTCTTCTAATTAGTTGTAATTTTTGAGCTACTAAAAATATAAAATTAGGCAGGCACTAAATCCACTACTTAGATATTGTAGGGCAGACATCTGTTTTGACACTGGTAGGGTACATCACTGGAGAGTAAATTTCAAGTCCTTTGTTTGACTACTACAAGCATAGGCTATTCTTAAGGTCTAACAACACCAGTTTTTTAAAATACTATAAGAGTCTATTTATTTGAAATTCAAAAAACAGGTAAAACTTAGTGGCAGAAAGATTAGTGATTGTGAGTTGCTGGCATTGAGACAGGGATTGATTGCAAAGCATATGAGGGAAAGCCTTGGGATAGAAATGTCTACTTGTTTTTATTGGGGTAATAGTAATAAAGGAATATGTACATTTGTCAAAATGCAACCATTGTTCACTTAAAATAGATGAATTTATTGTATGTAAATATACCTTAATAAAACTGACTTAAAATAAAAGATTATTCCTAGTTCTATGCATATTTTAAAGTATCATTGCAATAAAATAATTGAAGTTCTCAATAAAAAAAAAAAAACTTTGAAAACTTTCATATTTTTAAGGATATATTTTTATTTTCATATTGTATGTCATTTTATATAGTCTATTGATTATTCATAGTTTTTCCTCTGATAAATCTGACATTTTTCATTCAGTTTCTTCTTGCATATTCTATATATTTTGTTGCTAGCTTGAATGTTAGTTTTTAAAAAAATAGACTTTTTTGGAGTTATTGTAGGTTGATAGAAAAATTGAGCAAAAGCAGAGAGTTACAATATACTTCCTCCTCACTCTCATTAACATGTTGAATTAATGTAGTACATTGTAACAACTGATGAGGTAACATTAGTGTGTTATTCTTTTTTTAAAGCTTTATTGAGATGTAATTGACATACGACATGTAAATTTAAGGTGTACAACATGACAGTTTGTTACACATATATAGGAAAGTGATTGCCCTGATATTACAGTTAGTTAACACAGCCATAATTATGGTGGAGAGGGGGAGAGAGAGACAGAGAGAGGGAGAGAGTTGAGAATATTTAAACCCTACTTTATTAGCAACTGAAAACCTGAATAGATCTGTAAGGATTAAGGAGATTGAAGCAGTAATCAAAACCCTCCCCACAAATAGAAGCCCAGGACCAGTTGGTTTTACTGATGCATTTTATTAAACATTTAAAGAAGAATTAATGCCAATTCATCTCAAACTTTCTCCTAAAAAAATGAAGTTAAGGGAATACTCCAAACTCATTTTATCAGGCCAGCATTACACTAATACTAAAGCCAGATGAGGACACTACAAGAAAATAAAATTATAAGCCAATATCCCTGATATATATAGGTCCAAAATTTCTCAGCAAAATACTAGTAAATAGAATTCAGCAACATGTTAAAATAATCATGCACCATGATGAAATGGGATATACTCCTAAAATGCAAGGATCATTTAACATATGCAAATTAATAAATATGATATACCACATTAACAAAATGAAGGATACATTCATAGGATCATCTCCATAGATGTAGAAAAAGCATCTGACAAAATTTAATACCCTTTCATGAGAAAAGCGCTCGACAAATTAGGTAAAGAAGTAACATACCTCAATAAAATAAAGCCCATATATGACAAAAATCATACTAACTGTGAAAAGTTGAAAGCTTTCCCTCTGAAATCAGGAATGAGACAAAGATGCCCCTCCTACCACTCCTATTTAACAAAGTACTGGATGTCCTAGCCACAGAAATGGGCAAGATGTAGGAAAAAATAAGTAAAATTATCTCTTAGAGGACATAATCATATATATAGAAAACCCTAAAGACTCCACCAAAAAACTCTTAAAACTAATAAACAAGTTTATAAAGTTTCAGGATACATAATTAACACAAATATCAGTTGCATTTCTATACACTAAAAATAATGTATCTAAAAGAGAAATAAAGAAAATAATCCTATTTAAAATAATATCAGAAATAATAAAATACTTATGAAATAATTTAACAAAGGAGATGAAAGACCTGTATGCTGAAAACTGTAAGGCACTGCTGAAGAAGACACAAACAAATGGAAATATATCCTGTGTTTGTATATTGAAAGGGTTAATTAGTTAAAATGTCCATATCACCCAAAGCCATCTATACATTCAAAGCAATTTCACAGAAATAGAAAAAACTATATAAAATTAGTACGAAATCACAAAGACCCTGACCAGCTAAAATAATCTTGAAAAAAAAGAACAAAGTTTAAGTCATAGCACTTCCTGATTTCAAACTATATAAAAAAGATATTGTAACCTAAACAGTATGGCACTGGCATAAAAGCAGACACATGAAACAACTGAATAGAATTGAGAGCCCAGAAATAAACCCATATACAATCATATACAATCAATTAATAACTGACAAATAAACAAGAATACTCAATGGGAAATACTGAATATTCACATACAAAAGAATAAAATTGGACCCTTATCTTAACACCACTCACAGAAATTAACTCAAATGGATCAAAGACTTCAAAGTAATATCTGAAACTATAAAACTCCTGAAAGAAAACATGGGGGGAAATATCCTTGACACTGGTCTTGGCAATAATTATTTTGTATATCACATGAAAAGCACATGCAACAAAGGCAGAAATAAACAAATTGGACTACATCAAACTAAAAGAACTTCTGCACAGTGAAAGAAACAATCAACAAAATAAAGACGCAACCTACAGAATGGGAGAATACAGACTGAGTAACCAAAGACTGATGCAAGTAAAAGTGATGGAACATACATGTACTGGGAATACCAGAAGAGGAAAAGAGGAATGGAAAAAAAGTATATTATCAACAATAATTAGAATCTCTCCAAATAATGTCAAACATTTTTAAAAATCTGTATTGTTGAAAGTATTACAGATGTTAACCCCCCTGCTCCCTCCCCATTGCCCTCCTGCAGCTAGATCCCATCCCGCCCCAGGCCTTCACCACCCTGTTGTCTGTGTCCAACTGTAATGCGTGTATGCATATAAGTTCTTTGGCTAATCTCTCCCTCCTTCCCTCTGAAATTCATCAGTATGTTCCATGTTTCCATGCCTCTGGTTCTACTTTATTCATCATTTTTTGTTCACGAGATTCCTTGTTCATTTATTTTGATTTTTAGATTCAGTGGTTGATTGATATGTATTTATTGTCATTTTATTGTTCATATTTTTTTATCTCCTCCCCCGCCTTTTAGAAGGCCCTTTAACATTTCATGTAATAGTGGTTTGGTGGTGATGATCTCCTTTAGCTTTTTCTTATCTGTGAAGCTCTTTATCTGACCTTCAGTTCTAAATGATACTTTGCTGGGTAGAGCAATCTTGGATGTAGGTCCTTGCTTTTCATCACTTTGAATATTTCTTGCCACTCCCTTGTGGCCTTCAAGGTTTCTGTTGAGAAATCAGCTGACAATCATACGGGTGCTGTCCTATAGGTAACTAACTGCTTTTCTCTTGCTGCGAATCTCTCCAAATAATGTCAAACACTTTTAATGTCAATTAAGAATGCATTCAGGAAGCTCAGAGAACACTAAACAGGAATAATGGGGTAGGGGAGGAATTACACCTGAGCCTATTATTTTCAAACTATATAGAATCTCAAACAATTAAGCACACAGACACACACACACACACACACACACACACACAAACTAAAAGCCAAAGGAAAAAACATTTTACCTATAGAGGTTTGAAGATAAGAATTACATCTGACTTCTCCTCAGAAATCATGAAAGCAGGAGAGAAAAGTCGCCAACCTAGAATTCTGTATCCTGTGCAATTATTCTTTGGATGTGAAAGAGAAATTAAGACTCTCAGACAATAAAAATTGAAGGCATTTGTTGCCAGTAGACCTGCTTTACAAGAAGAGTTTTAAGAATTTCTTTAGAGAAATAGAAAATAACATAAGTCAGACATGGAGCTTAAAAGAAAAGGGTAGTGAAGAAGGAATTAAGTGAAGGTAAAATAAAAACCTTTTTTTACCTTAATCCAACTCATATATTTGTTTAAAATAATAATAGCAACAATGCATTTAATTATGTATGCTTCTGTATATATTATAAACCTATGTAGGCTTATAAATAAAAATGATTGATGGACATAAGACAAGGGATGGGAGGAAAAAATTAGAATTCTTTTGTCATAAGGTACTCACACTACCTGAGAATTGGTGCATGTAGTGTTATTTGGAAGTGGACTTGGTTAACTCTAAGTGTATGTTGCAAAATCTAAGGCGACCACTAAAAAAGAAGTATAACCAAAATACTAAGAAAGAAGAGACATGCAATTATATAAAATTCTTAATTAAAACTACAAAAGATAGAAAAGAAGTAGAAAGCAAAAATAACCTTCTATCTTCCTGCAGCTTCCTCCAACATTTTGGTGTTATTTTGTTTTCAGATTCATATACTTCCACCTCACTTTTGTTCATTTCTGTATTTGAGTACCCCTATCTAATTAGTCATCTTGCTGGAAAACCAGAAATTTAGCTACTGATTCCTCATAAATCTATTTGCATATTTTAATTTTTAAATTGAAAGGATTTATAAAGTATAAGATAAAATTATATATTCATATTTAAAATATGTTATTAGAAAGATAACTTCTCTAATTTGAAAGAAACAGGTTTAGTAAACAGGACTTCTTTTTAATTGACAGAGAAAACTCAGCTGTAAAATATAATAGAAATAGTAGGTATTTCAAGTAAAACATATCAAAAAATTAACAGAAATTTTTAAAAAATCACATCCTGAATGTTTCTTTTGCTTAACACATCAATATTTAAATTTTTAAAAATCTTCCCAAACTATTATATAATCACCACAATCAATTTTAACTAGATAAAAAATATTAACATGGTGGGAAGAGGAGTACGTGTGTTTAAAAGCTATGATGTGCTTTATATGACTTTATTTCAGGTAATTTGCCATTTTAAACTTGTGACTTTATCAAAGCACAACCTGTCAGTTTCAGGTAAATTTGTCAGTGAGCCTCAATAAAGCATGACTGTGCTGCACAGCAGATGGTGTTGTAATGGATTGTCTAATTGTTTCCATTAGGAACAATTTTTTAATGTAAAAAAGTCAGAAAGAAGAATAAAAATTATACAATAGTATTCCTGAAACAAAACTAAATACCATTATTTGAGTCAATGCAGCTTTAAGCATGAGCAAAATTGCTCCTTTAATAATTGCGCTAACCTGAGGAAACCAAGTGATCAAAAAGAGTAATGTAAAATTCACTTTTCACCTCTTCTCATGTATCAGGAATTTTTTAATGTCATCAAAAAGTGTGAATCCTTGCCCTAGCTGGTTTGCTCAGTGGTTAGAGCATCAACCCAAAGACTGAAGGGTCCTGGTTTCCATTCCAGCCAAGGGCAGGAACCTCGGTTGCAGGCTGGATCCCTGGCTCCCCTAGGGCCCTGTGTGGGAGGCAACCAGTCAACATGTCTCTCTCACGTTGATGTTTCTCTCTCTCCCTCTCTCTTCCTTCCACTCTCTCTGAAAAGCAAGTGAAAAAAAAATATCCTCAGGTGAGGATTAAAAATAAATAAAAGTATGAATCTTTTCCAGAAGATTTTCAATTTACTTTTCCCAGATCCATCAGATAAATCACTAACTATGGCAGCTATAGTCTTACAAAATGTATTTCTTAAATAATAATACTTGGAAGTTTAAATTACTCCCTGTTCTAAGGGCTGAAGAAGGGATGTTGTGTTAGCACAACATTTTTAATGTCATCAATTTTAATGACAACCATTTTAATGTCATCGTATGTCTCAGTCAGAGTTCTTGGGTGACCAGGTACATTGTAAATGGGCAGTAATATTATCAAATAAATCCTTTGTGCTGATCAGTAAATCTCAACAGTTGTCTTAAAATATTTAGTAATCCGTGTTGTAAAAAGATGTGCTGTCATCCAGGCTTTGCTGTTCCTTTTACAGACCACAGGCAGAGTATATTTAGCGTAATTCTTAAAGGACTTAGGATTTTCAGAATGGTTAATGGTCATAGGCTTCAACTCGGCCACCTGCTGCCTTAGCCCCTAACAGGAGAAGTCAGCCTGTCCTTTGAAGCTCCGACCTCTTGGAGGCATTGACTTCCCTTCTCTAGCTATGAGGGTCCTAGATGGCATTTTCTTCCATGATAAAGCTGTTTCATCTACATTGAAAACCTGTTCTTTAGTGTAGCCACCTTCATTAGTTATCTCAGCTAGATCTTCTGGATAACGTGCTGCAGCTTCTGCGCCATCACTTGCTGCTATATCCTGCACTTGTATATTATGGGGATGGCTTTTTTCCTTAAACCTCATCAACCCCGGGTTAAACCCGGGAGGACATCTCGGCAGCGGAGGCTTCCCAGAGGAGTGAGGGGTCCCAACCTTAGCTTGCTTCAACTTTTCTTCTACAGCTCTGTCAACTCTCTCAACTTGCATAGAATTAAATTACGGCCTTGATCTGGATTAGGCTTTGGTTTAAGGGAATGTTATGGCTGGATTCTATCCAGACCACTAAAACCTTCTCCATATCAGCAATAAGGTTGTTTATCTTTTGTGTGTAGCACTTTTACTTTCCTTCGAGAATTATTTATTTTGGGGGAGGAAACAAGCTGGCGGCGTAGGTCACAGCTGCACCTGCTGCCTCCAGCAACCACATCAAAATCACAACTAAACACAGAACCACCAGCACTCAGAGCCTCCTGAGACCTGGCTGCACAGAAGCCCCACAGCCAGGGAGCTGAAAAAGCACCGAGACCAGTAAGAGGAGAGGAGACGCGGGCGGACAGGGGCTGAATCCTGGAGATGCAGCAGCAGGCCCACAGGAAGGGCCGCGGGTTAAACCCAGGAGGGAATCTCGGCGGGGGTTTCCCGGAGGAGTGAGGGGACCCAGCCCCACAGCAGGGCCCCAGCCCAGGGTTCCAAGGCCAGCTGGGAAGAGACCTCCCCACAATTTCAGGCTGTGAAACCAGCGGGGACAGTGGCTGAGGGTCGTGGAGGCTGCGGGAGCCCCAGCAGCTCCTCTAAAGGGCCCGGCACGGACTCACTCGGACGCTCCCTCTGAGCCCAGCGCCGGGCAGCAGCCTGAAAGGACCCGGGACACTCGGGGAGGAACTAACCTGCCTGAGATCCGGGCGAGAGGCGGAGGGCGGCTTCCTCCCGGGCAGAAGGGCTGGCGGAGGCCATGGCTCCTGTGGCGAGTCCTCCCCACACACAGCGGGCAGGCAGGCGCCATATTTGAGTCGCCAGCACCTGACTCACCTTTGGCCCCGCCCCGTGACTCCCGGAGGCCCCGCCCCTCCCCACCTGCAGCTCATCCAGGCCATTTCCAGGGGCTTTTCTGTGCAAGTGGCCTCTCCAGCCTCATGCTCAGGACTTTCCTAAAATCTCTCCAACAAGCAGAAGTGTGCCCCATACAGTTTGATAAGTGCCCCCAGGCCTGGCACTAGCAGCAGCCACATTGGCTCAGAGCTTGGCCTCTCCTGGGCACCTCCAAGCCCAGCACAAGCAGCAGCCAACTGCAGTTTGCTGTGCAGCTCATGCTGGGTGGCCCTGGGCAAGGCACTGGCTCAGGCTGACTTTGCACCTCCCGGGAGGCCCCTGAGACAGTGCACGTGGTGCTCAGACTCGACCACGCTGGATTACAACCCTACCACAGCCACGAGTGACACTCAAGGGGCACACTTGGTGAACACTAAAGCCCCACTGAAGTAAATCCTGCTCCATAGGGGTGTCTCCAGCACAGCAGCTCTCTGGCTGTAGCTGCAGCTGGTCCTCACAGCTGATTGGCTTGGGGGTCAGTTCCTCCCAGGGACCCCAACAGCAACCAAGGCTCAGCTACAATAGGACACTGCACACAGCCCACACAGGGGAGCACCTAGAAAGCCCAGCTCAGGGGACTGGGGAGGCTGAGCCACTGGACCCTACAGGACACCTACTACACAAGGCCACTCTACAAATTCCAGGAGACACAGCAGCTCTACCTATACATAGAAACAAACACCTGGAAGCAGACAAAATGTGGAGGCAAAGAAACATGTCACAAAGGAAAGAACAGAAGAAATCTCTAGAAGAGGAACTAAATGAAATAGATCCAAGCAAGCTAACAGATACAGAGTTCAGAAATTTGTTTATAAGGATGTTTAAGCAGACTATTAGGGAAATAACTGAGAAAATTGATAACATAATAAAGTACCAGTTTGAAATGAAGGCTACACGAACTGAAATGAAGAATCATTTACAGGGAATCAACAGTAGAGTAGAGGATGCTGAGAATCAAATCAGCCATTTGGAACATGAGGAAACAAAAAACACCCAACCAGAAGAGCAAAAAGAAAAAAGAATCCAGAAATATGAAGATAGTATAAGGAGCCTCTGGGAAAACTTCAAGAGGCCCCACATTCATATTATTGGGATGCCAGAAGGGGAAGAGAGAGACCAAGAAATTGAAAACCTATTTGAAAAAATAATTACAGAAAACTTCCCCTACCTGGGGAAAGAAATAGACTTATAAGTCCAGGAAGCACAGAGAGTCCCAAACAAGAACCCAAAGAGGCCCACACCAAGAAACACCATAACTAAAATACCAAAGATTAAAGGCAAAGAGAGAATCTTAAAAGCAGCAAGGGAGAAGCAGTTAGTTACCTACAAGGGAGCACCCATATGTCTGTCAGCTAATTTCGCAACAGAAACCTTGCAGGCCAGAAGGGAGTGGCAAGAAATATTCAAAGTGATGAAAAACATGGAACTACAACCAAGATTGCTCTACCCAGCAAAGCTATCACTTGGAAATGAAGGTCAGATAAAGAGCTTCACAGATAAGAAAAAGCTAAAGGAGTTCATCCCCACCAGACCAGCACTACAGGAAATGTTGAAGGGTCTTCTTTAAGAAGAAGCTAATGAAAAAAGATTCTGACGAACTAAATAGATCCAGAGATATTGACACATGCAACAAAAGATCATATTTCAGAGGAAAGAGGGAAGGGGGGTGGAGGGTGGGAAGAGATTAACCAAAGAAGTTATATGCATATATGCATAACACATGGACACAAACAATAACAGGGTGAAGGCCTGGGAGGGGATGGGAGCAAGGTGGAGGGGGTCAGTTGGGGGGAAAAATGGGGCACCTGTAATAATCTCAACCACAAAGGTAAATTTTAAAAAAAGAATTATTTATTTTGCATTCACAACTTGACTAACTGTTTGGTGCAAGATACTTAGCATTTACCCTATTGCAGCTTTCAAAAAACCTTTCTAAGATTTTAATTATTTCTAGTTTTTTTAAAATGCTTCATTTATTTAATAAACATTTGACAATTTCTTCTTGTAAAAACATTACCCCTCCATCTTTAAGGAATGCAAAATATGCTTTTTCTCTTTGGCAATGATTGCAACTCAATGGCAATTTTTGTCTCATTTTCTAGTATTTTATATCATTCTAGAATTGACTAAGTGACACAGATTTTCTTTTTTGAAATGTTTTAAATTAAATGTATTGGGGTGACATTTTTTAGTAAGATTATATATGTTTCAAGTGTACATTTATATGATACATGATCTGTATATTGCATTGTGTGCCCAGCACCTAAAGTCAAATCATCTTTCATCACCATATATTTGACTGCCTTTACCCTTTTCTATGCCCCTCACCCCTTCCCTCTGGTAACCACCATTCTGATATCTGTGTCTATGAGTTTCAGTTTCATATCCCACATACAAGTGAAATCATATGGTTCTTAGCTTTTTCTGACTTATTTTTCTTAGCAGGATATTCTCAATATCCATTTGTGTGTGTGTGTGTGTGTCTGTGTGTGTGTGTGTGTGTGTGCAGGTTAAGAACACTTAAGATGAAATCTACCCATTTAACAGATACCGAAGTGTACAATACCATATTGTTAACTATAGCCACTATTTCATACAGTTCTCTAGAGTTTACTTATGCAGCATAAATGAAATGTTACACCCTTAGGACAATAACTCTCTATTTCCCCCTTTTCGCAGCCTTTGGAAACACAATAGTAGTCTCCTCTTCTACGAGCTTAACTATTTTATATACCTTATATAAGCGGAATCATTCAGTATTTGTCCTTCTGTGCTGAGTTATGCCACTTAGCTTAATACCCTCTAGATTCATCCATATCATCACAAATGGTAAGATCTTCACCTTTTGAAAGGTTAATATTTAATTGTGTGCATACATCACATTTTCTTTTTCTGCTCATCTGTCATGGATACCTGGGTTGTTCCTTGGCTATTGGGAACATGGACATACAAGTGGCTTTTCAAGATTCTTGTTTTAATTGTCTTGCATACATACCCAGAAGTAGTCTTGATGGGTCATATGGTAGTTCTATCTTAAATGTTTTTGAACAACTTCAATACTGTTTTTCTAGCTGCTGCCCATTTTACACTGCATGATAGTAAAAAGTATAAGGGACCAGACACATATTGATAGTAAAAAGTATAAGGGACCAGACACATATGTATCTGCCTTTTTGACTCCAGAAGTTCAAAGCACCATTCTAATAGCTACTACTCACAATTTAAGAGCTTTGTTTTCTACCTGTCAAAGGATATTTTCTTAGAAAAGATATATGCAAATATAAGATGAAGACATATCAGTCATTTTATTTAATGTATTAAATATTAATTCAAAGGAGAATTCAATGAGTGCACAGAGTTAATCATGAAAGTTGAACTGAATTTTCAAATAATTACAAGACAGATCACTATTCACAGATTAATATGCAAATGCATTTCACTGGACACAATTTGATTGTACTTTATAGAAAAGAATAATATGCATTATTAATTTTCTACAATTAGAATCTTATAAAATATGGAAAGTGGTGATAAAGCAGAACTGCACCAGACAGAACCAAAAAATTATTTTGCCTATTTCTGTTTTTCTAAAATTTTTCTTAAATATCTGCATGTGAAAACAGGTTAGGCCTTGTAATTATTGCATTAGAATTTTAATATTAACACTCTTGCTGCTCATAGCGTATAAATTTCCTGTACTCCCTAAGCCTCTGCTTGTTCCAAGTTGTCATTTCTGATACTGCCAACTCTCTAATCATTTGATCATCAATTCCTCTGATAAAATCCTTTCCCCAGGGAATGGTTCCCAAATATCATGTCTCTGAAAGTTTCATAGAATAATTCTTGCTAAGATAAAAGCTTAGTACTCTTTTAGTCTTCCAGTTTGCATGCACACTATTTCTCAAACACATTCAACTTCTAGTGTTGGTTTATGTCAATCCAGTGGCCTTTGGGACAATCCAATGGCCATTGTGCCTGGTGAGTCCATTATTAGTCATTCAGTGAGAGGTGGCTCTGTATGAGTTTTGACCTTTGCACATTTTTTCTGCTGCTGGATTCATTGCACATGAAATATCACCCCCTTCCCAACTCGTTAGCATATATTAACCTCAATATAAGGCAATTCATAGGGTATAGTTTCACTTATTTATTAAACAAAGTGTGCGAATCTTAAGAGAGCAGTTGGGCTAATTTTTACATATGTATACATTCATGTAACCATGATCTAAGTCAAGTGAAAAGGACTTAGCAGCAGCCCAGAACGCTCTCATACGCCCTCACCCCGACACCTGATGGAGCAGAGTTAAGTGCCCAGACAATCTTTCTCCGCACTGCGCGGCCTTGGGTTTGCTGTTCACGGCCCATGAATGGGCTCTGCTCCCTAAACCACCATCTGCTTGAAGCTTTTGTTCCTGACACTTTCCCTTTTCTCCACGTCACTGCGTAAATCAGATGACAATACATGTGTAGGCAGCTTCTGTATTACTAGCCTGTTTCACTAGTCTATTAATTTATTTTAACAGTTGTACCACCCAGTTTTAATTGACATAACTTCCTCTGAGGTTGATGTCTGATAGTATAATTCTCCAGATTTGCTCTTTTAGCAAGCAGTTGCCTTCACTTTGGGGGCTATTTTGAGAATCTTTATTGAGCTTGCTGCAAATCTATGAAATAATTTGGGAAAAATGGATATTTTTACAATATTATATCTTAGTATGCATGATATTTCTCTTTATTTAGATCGTATTAATTTTGTTCTCAGTTATGTTTTCTAGCTTTCAATATCTAAATCTTAAAAATACAGAGTTTGGCAAAAGTAGGTTTATAGTTGTTTGTATGGAAAATAATATGATAATTAATAAATAATAATGTAAGAATAAACTGTATTTTGCACACTCACAACTGTATACCTCCTTTTGCCCCACCCTATATTTAATTAAATGTTACCCCTTGGGATTCGCAATTAAAAATGATATCACTTTAATATTATGTTTCTATTGTGTTTTCTATACATCCAGTGTCCACACATACAAATTTAGGGTTGTTATGTCTTCCCATTGGATGCATCCTGCTAATATTACCAGGTTTTTTTGGTTGGCACACTTATCTCTTTTACATCTTTTTGCTTTCAAACTCTGTATCTTTGTATTTAATGTGTATCTCTTATAAATATCACATAGTTGGTTTTTAGTTGGCTTTGTCTTCATATTTGTTTCTTTTTCCAGTCTGACGATCTGTTTTATGGTGGACTATTACATCAACATGGGATACCTTGGGGCTTATATCCACCACCTCACTTGTGTTATCTGTTTATGGCACTAGTTTTTCCCCCCTTTATTTCTTATTTCTTGCTTTCTTTTGCGCCAATCAGGTATTTTCATATCATTTTACTTTTCTTATCTATTATTGTGTCGGTTCTCTATCCTTAGATACTGCTTTAGTTGTTATTCTGGAGATTACATTTTTTAATCTTTGTGAGCAATGACTGAACTTAATAACAATTTAACTTTCTCCCTTCCTACTTTTTGTGCCGCTGTTATTGCGCAGAAAGAAGTTAATAAAGGAGGCCTGAGACTGCTATCTTTAGGAGGGCCTGCTTGGCTGGCATCTGGAAACTCTGATTCTGAAATACTCCCTAATTGATAAGTTGTCTCCCTGCGCCGACGGTGTGATTTACAGTGAACATCTGCTTTCCTCTGAGTCCAGTAGTTGAGCTAAGCATGCCCATGTGAAAAGCTCCTGATAAAAAATCTAAACTCTTCGTCTCAAATGGGTCTCCCAGGGCAGAAACACTGCACCATGTGACCGTATTTTCTCTGCTGTGGGGATGGTACACTCCGCATGGGCTCCCATTGCAGGAAGAGCAGAGGAAGGAAGCCTCCTCCTGGACTGCGCCGACTCTGCCTGTGTCTCTTTCCCTTGCTGGCCCAGCTGTGTATCTAGACTTTACTGTGTTACTGCGTTGCTATGTTTCTGTAATAAATCTGAGCCATCCGGCCATCTATGTGTTGAGTCTGTGAGTCTTTCTAGTTCATTACTATGCATGTGGATGGTCTTGGGGACCCCCAAACAATTGTTATATATTTTATTTGCACATATGTCATAAATTTCATAAGACTGTATCATTTACTTTAAAAAAAGTCATTGTATTGCAAGTTTCCTTTGTCCTTCTGTCTTATTTCCTATGGATCCATCTGGGATCATTTTTTTTTTTTTAGAACTCTCTTTAGTAGTCTCATAATACACGTTGGTTCTCTTAATTTTGTGTTTTGGAAAATGTTATAATGTTAACTTTATTTAAGAAAAGCATATATGCTAAGTATAGGATTCTATGCTAGCAGATTTTTTTCCCGCCACTATTGAAACTAATGATCTTTCTCCAATAGTTTTTAAGCTTTTCTTTTTGTCTTTATCAGCACTTTGATTATGATGAACTTATAAGTGATTTTCTTTGAATTTGTCCTGTTCAGGGTTTTAAAATTTTAGTTAATCGGTGGTTTGATGTATGCCATCACCGTTTGAAAATGTTTACCCAGGTTTTTTTAAAAATATATCTTTATTGCTTTCAGAAAGAAGAAGTGAGTGAAGGAGAGAGAGAGATAGAAACATCAATGATGAGAGTCATTGATCGGCTGCCTCCTGCATGCCCCTGACCGGGGATCAAGCCCACAACCTGGGCATGTGCCCTGACCGGGAATTGGACTGTGATCTGGATCCTAGGTTGATGCTCAACCGCTGAGCCACGCCTGGCCGTGCCCCAGTATTTTTATAAATATTTATTTTGTCCTGTATCTCTTTCTATTCTCCTTTGAAGACTCCAACTACACATATGTGAGAAGTTTTTCTCATGATCCATATGCCTTTATACACTTTTCAATACTTTTCATGTTTTTTTGTTCTGTGCTTATTTTAAGATTCTTCCTACTGATCTATAAATGTAAGTTTTATGCATTTTTATTACTTCATATTAACCAACTCAATGTCTTCATGAATTATAAATTCACATTTAGATGTCAGACAGACAATGATATTCATGGATCCACTGGGTTCCTTGTGTTTATTTCTCATGTTGCTCCTTTCCTGCCATAATTTGTCTAACTAACTGTTATTTTTTTGTTATATTCTCACATAACTTATTTTTAAATACATCTCTCACTTTAAAACTGATTTCCCTTGATTTTGTTTTTCTTAAATAGATTATGATTAACTATGCATAAATATAAACTTGGCATTTCAAATGCCTATGTTCTTTATAAACATATCCCAATGTTTTGTATTTTCATTTTTACTTTTAATCATTGCTTAGAAAATATTAATCTTCTTATATAAAAAATACATAAAGGATTATTATTTTCAACTAACTGAAAATAGTAAAAGTATCATTTTCTTTTATTTGTCAGAGTTTTGAAGATTAAATTACATTTATAAAATTCTCTGTAATGCTCTATTCTGAATTAGAAAATTAATGTTGCACATTAATTAAGTAAGCTAAGAATTGGGATTGCTCATCTGAAATACATAGTCCAAAAGAAGTATGTGAGAAAATACACATTGGTTAAATAGTCTCTTTAAAAAACTTTAAGCTTTCTATTGTATATCTGCATGAAAGTGAAGAAGTAGTTTTACAGTTAGCACTGTATAAATATGATGACGTTGATCATTTGATCTCTCCTAGTGTATAACATTTAATACCTTCAAAATATTTAATTATTATATTTGAAAAATCTCTCAAAATAAAAATTCAAAACTAAAATTATGACCCATTTTCTACATGAACATATGTTATTTATATACCTTCTACAAGAAATACAATCTGCAATCCATTTCGGGCACTATGTGATTAAAATAATTGACAGTCTGCACTCTCAAGTCCTTAGATTATTGATGAGACAAAATTTCCAAGTATTCTACATTTTCAATCACATAAGCCTTTTACCACAAAAGGCTTGATATACATTATTGAAATAAAATGCAAGTATTTACCTCAAAAATGATTAAACCAAAAATACTTATATTATAAAGTACATAAAAAATAATAAGCTACCAAAAAAGAACCCAATTATTAATTTACCAGAATATCTACCATAAACCAACTGAAATAAATCTAAACAAAACAAAAAGGAATATCAAATTTGAAAACAACAAAGAGCTTCAAACTCATTCAAATTTCATGATTTGAGCCAAATTGTAAAATAACCCACAATGCCAATACCCCATCCTAGGCTACTGCTCTGTGGGACCCTTCCCTTACTCCCCTCGAACTCTGATATCACATCCCATTGGATCCTCTTCCAACCCTGCTCTGTGCTTGACTTGCTCTAGCAGTCCACCTTCATCACCTGGGTACCCTCTTCATCTCAACCCGCCTCTGTCCTTTACACTTACCCCTTGTGGGTGTGTTATTTGCTTTGTCTGACCTTGCTACCCTCACTTGGTCACCCTGTCATGAAGACTTCCTTATTCTACTAAATGTCTGACCCCCAGGTACCAAGCTGCCTTTCCAAGTGGACACAGCCTTCCTCACTCCGGCTGGGGCTTGCTGTTCCGTTCTGGGCCTTATACATGTCTTTCTAAGCCCTCTCAGGTTCTTCTACGGGAATCTAGGACATCATGTTCGCCTCCACCTCAGCATGGCCGGCTACCTTGCATGGCATCACCTAATAGCTTTAGAGTGGAATCCTTCTTGATTGGGGGATAGCAGCATATCCATACTAATTTCCTGATTTTGATTGTTATATTGTGATTATGTAGAAGAATGTTCTTATTGAAATGAAATAAATCTAGCCTGACTGGCGTGGCTCAGGATCCCCAGTAGGGGGCCTGCAGGAGGCAGCTGATCAATTACTCTCTTCATTGACGTTTCTCTCTCTCTCCCTCTCCCTCCCTCGCTCTGAAATCAATAAAACATATTTTTTTAAATGAAATTAATACTAGAGTATTTGAGGGTAATAGGCACCATCTTTGCAACTTGACCTCAAATGGCTGAAGGAAATCAAGAGAAAATAGGTAAGGTGTTACTATACTAGGCAATAAACTATATTACACTGTTGCCATGATTAAAATGATATGATAGTTTTACAGAAACAAAATGAATAAAATTATCTGATTTCCAAAGGTTTTGTCCCAGCATTTTACCTGTGTGCAACTTAAAATTTCAGATCTGTAAATGTCGTAAGGGAAAAAACAACACTTTAGGCTTCAAAAGCTGCCAATTTTATATCACCAGCCCCGTGTAAACACTAAAACCTCTGTTATTTTCTCTCTTCCCTAGCAGCAACCATATAACTGAGCAAAATCTGAATTTCCAGCCCCTAATTTTACATTCAAATAGATTCAAATTATGCCTTTCTTGCGTTACTGCACCCATGGATAACCAGCTACAAAACCAGCTCCTCTCTCCTTAGGTCTCCCCTCTCCAGTACCTTAGCCCCTCAGGACAACGTTGCTTTGGTAGCTCTTTGTTGTCTCTAAAAAGATAACTTTTGTGGAGAAGTTTGGCTTTTTAAGTTCCTTTTAGTGGGAATGATGTTTTCCTTTGGTTACTCAAACAACCTAAAATTGGAAGTCTCAAATTCTAAAAGTTTTAACTCATTTTCACACCATATAACTTGGTTTCTTTAAGGCTTCTAACACAAGAGTGCTTTATGAATCATGATACAAATTAACCATCTTCAACATCCTGTTTTTCAGATAGATGGAAAATTTTATAAAATCAAAATAAACTTCAAACTTTATTTATGATATGATACAAAAACATCTTTTTTTGGTGGGGGGGCAATCTTAACATTGCTTCTATGAAACATAGATGTCCAGAATAAAACAGAAATGAGTTAGTATATTCTACACACCTTATTGGCATAATATCTAAAGCAATATTCTCTGATTTTTTTAAAGATTTAAATTATTTACATAGTTATTATATCTCTATTTGGTTCATCTCTCTCTTGATGTTGCCAGGTTTGGCAAAAAATAAATAAATTAATAAATAAATACCTACAAAATACCCAGTAAAATTAGAATTTTAAATTGGAAAAAAAAATCATTTCTTACAACATATGTATGTTCATGAAATAATTGGTATATACTTAAATTTTAAAAGTGTATTTTGTTTAACTAAAATTCAAATTTAACTGAGTGTCCTGTAAATCTACTCTCTCCTCAAGGTCAGAAGTATATGTTGGTCAGAGGAAACAAGTTTTGTGCAGATAATGGATGATTTAAAGTCAATTTATATAAAAATATAAAACTTCAGAAAAAGCTGATAGTTAATAAACCCAAACAATAAAGAAGAACCAGAGGAATAAAAGTGCCATTGTGCAGAATACAGTGGGGCTTCCAAAACTTTAAGGATCGATAAGGAAAATCCTGGGGGGAAAAGTTCAGTGTATCTTAAATAACACAGAAGCATTATATCGGTATCTAATGCCAAGCCTGGCATCATTTCAGGATTGTTTAATATACTTAGTAAAAATAGGAATAAAGTCCCAGGCACAATCTAATTTCACACTTGTAGATGCAAATAAATGAGAGCACAAACTGGGGTGAGTATAAACAGGCAGATGGACCAGCAATTTCTGTAAGGTTGTAGCATGTTCATTACCTGAAGTATCAGCATGAAATACAGTTAACTTAGTTGATGGGCATGTTAACTGATTTGTTTTTCATTAGCTATGCTCACTTGCAAGGTTGCGGCTTCTTTTAATCTGTTAAATAAAGGCATTTTTGCATCACCTTTGTACTAGAGACAAATTTAGGTTAATAAGAATTAGTTTCTGTTTATGGTGCTATAGTTTGCAAGACTTTAAAACCAATATTTATGAAACATTCTGATTTTTAACTCTATTCTTGGGCAGACTGCCAAAGACTTTTCTATATTCTCAATAAATTATAATTTCTTAAACACTTTACCTCCTTCAGAGTTCTTTTTTATTTCATTTATTTTATGAACTTGTGAATTTCCTATGGCAAATTTTCTAATTGTTTCCCTCACTATTATAGTTCCAAATCCCAACATGCTCCTGTATGTCAATGAGTGAATGTTCCTTCCAACTTACCAAGACAATCTATAGGCATGAAATTTCCTTCTTCTGTTCTCTCTAATTGAAAATATGTGTGTAATAAAACCCTTTCCACTCACACTTTTATGTTCTGCATTATTTCCTCTAGGGATAGATGAATGTGGGACAGTTATGAGAGCATAAGGTAAAAGGTGTAATAAGGGCTAATGTTTTAGAAAATATAATGTTTCTAAAATAGTTAGTTAAAAATAGCATCTGATGAAATAGATATTAATCAAAATAACCAGCTAAAAAATGGGGGTAAATGAGTTATTCAATAGAAGATAATGAATCATGAAACAATTAGACACAGAACAATATCCATGATTATAAAACAATGTAAAAATGTTTATGAAATATTTTAATATTCACCATTAGATTACTTGATAAGGAAAGGAAAGAGAAAACTAAATTCCCTAAATTAAGCATTTTACCAGGGACATGGTAATATACATATGTAAAATCTCAATTATATTTGAATAATTTAAGCAAGTTCAGAAATATACAAAATACACACTTATAGATATATTCAGATACTCACTATTATATGGAATCATTTATAGGTATACAAAATATGAGCTTATAGAGATATACATTTCTGAAATATACCTCAATATTAATATCTAAATATTCTGATATAAGATTATGGATCATTTTATTTTCATCATTGTAGTTTTCTGTACTTCTTTCACACATTTTAATAAGAAACATGTTTTACTTTTACAAGCAGAAAAATAACTTTTCATTTTCAAAGAATTCTTACCAATATTTTTAAAAAGAAACATTTTTCCTTCATCTGCTGCCTCAATTTTTGTTCAAACCCCTTCTGCTTGGGCTTCTAAATCTGCTGGGGAGAGGGCTTACTTCTTACTCTCCTGACGGAGATGTTCTTGGGATAAGGTCCATATGAACCCCTTCGTCACCCCTCGGCCCTTTGGCCCTTGGAGCCCACGGGAGAGTCACTCCTGACTTCTATGCCCCCAGGCCCCTGTCCCCCGCCAGGGCACACAGAAGCGCACTCTCAAAGTCCGCTTTCGGAGTTCCGAGAGTTGTTGCCGTAACTTAACTGCAGCTGAGGGAACCCGGGGACCATGCAACCTGAGGAAGCATCTGCAGCCAGGGGGCGGGCTCGGGATCTCTGGGGAACAGCTGCTCTTCCAAAGACTCTGCTTTCGCCTTCTCCCGTTTGCTTGGGTGACTTGCTGCTTAGCTCAGAGAGGCCTATTTTAATGAAATGTGTTACTTTCACAGTTTGTACATTGTGAGAAGTGCTTCTCACCACGTGAACTTCACTGCATTGCTGTGCTTGGAAGTTTAAAAATAAAATTTTTAAGATAAATAAGCACTCAGATATTCTTGAAACTTTTGCTCTTTTCCATCGTCATTTTAAATAAAAATACAGTAGTCATAATAATACTGACATACCTATAAGATTTCACTAAAATCAACATGTTGTGTTAGCCAGTAATTAATTTACTGGCAATTATATGATCCCTTATACAGAAAGTATAAATAAACTTTCTTTGGCATTATTTGCTTTATGATTTATTGGCTGTCAACCTAATAATTAGTAAGACAATGGTATCTAAACTCAGTTTCAGATTAGATGCCTAAAGTGCCTGTGTAGGGCCAAAAGCAGCCAGACATATGGTAGGAGAGAGGAGGTACATTTGCAGATGCGAAAATTAGAAATTTTTTTGATAATCTGTCTGCTCCATTTCTAATATTCATTAGCATCAGTTGTTAAGTCACCCAGTTATAACGCGAAAGATGAACTATCAGGTACCATGGTCCTCTGATTCACCTGACAATGTCCTACAATTCTCAGTTCACATTTGCCCAGGAAACTGATATTTATTATCAATTTAATAAGAGTAAAAAACAGAATTATTGGTAGGGAGATGATAAAGTGAGATATTCCATGTAAAACCACTTTTTACCATGTTAAAACGTTTTTCTCCATTTGAAAGAATAAAAAGAATACACCCATAATTCATATCACCCTGGCCAGTACCTTCATGTTCGCAGACCCAAAAATGCTCACCCACAGAAAGGGACAAGCAAGACAAAATCCCCCAAGTGTCACACCCTCCTTACTTATCTCTGTCACTATGACAACAGAAAACCTCTCTGCTCACACATTAGCCTCCACATTCTCCTGGCCATCTGCCCAATTCATGAACTTACTTTATGAGTCTTCTCCTCTCCCCAACTTCTCTTCTCACCCTGTTCTCTGGAATGTCCACCCATCAAGTACCACATATTCTCAAACTCATTCCTGAGTTTCTGCTTCACATCTGTTGCTTAAAGGACACATACATTTTCCCCTCTGATACACCATTTCCTTCAGTCCTTTCAATGAGAAGCTATTTTTTTTCATGGGCCATATATCTTAAATTTCAGAGCAGAACTAGTATCCCCTTTGCTCTGCATTGCTGTTCCCAGCCCCGTGGCCCCTTCCCTCTGGCCGTCACCGGCCTTTGCCTGTGTCTGTGGGCTCTGCAAGTGTGTTTGTCTGATCTCTTCACGTTCCTTCATCCAGTCCCACCGACCACCTCCCCTCTGACAGCTGTCCCTCTGTTCCCTGTATCCATGACTCTGTTTCTATTTTGTTCATCAGTTTATTTTGTCCATTAGATTCCACATGTGAGATCATATGGTACTTGTCTTTCTCTGACTATTTTTCTTGATAGAAATATAGGAAAATATGTGGGAACTGGAAATACTGAGGAAGTTTTAAAAATTAGAATAGCTCTCATTGGTATCAGTTGAGTCTCAGGGGCTCCTCGGCATTTGCCATTGGTTTTTGGCAGAGAAAGATAACGGGATGGGAAGGTGGAGGGGGAGGTCTTTTGGAATTCCATCTCACTTAACTATGTGTTGAGGTATTTCACAGGCTTTGTTGCAAGAAAGTTATCTGCTCTTAAATTTTTGAAACCACTAACATGTGTTATATTCCAATAAATCAATTCATTTGTTAATGTAATATTGATGTTACTTGCCCAGAAGTAAATAACCTCAAGAAAGGAGTTCACGTTTTATCATTGCTCCTTTGATCCTGTTTAATTTTAATGCTTAGTTGTATATCTTGTGTTGCAAAGGGAAATGCTATTGAATTACATTTTTTGGCTAACTCACTTAACACATTTCAGGGTGGCATTTTGCGCAGCTGTAAATTTAAAGCTGATATTTTACAAAAATATTTTTAAAAATAAATGCCCTCTCCATTATATACTTTTTGTAAAGGTTAAGTGCACAGTGTCTCATTTTTAAGTTGATTCTTGAATTGATAACAAAGTTACTCCCTTTTTATAGAGATGTCAACCATAATACATGGTTCATTAAAAAATGACCCACAGCCTGTTTTGCTCATAATGCCTCCCATTGGTATTTTAAATAAAAACCTATACTTGGTTCTCTCACCTGGAAAATTTATTGTTGTTGACTTTCTTATGTAATAATCAAGCATTACAATTCACCTATTTGCCACCACTTAAAACGATTTATTTTTCTATAAAAATTAGGTCAATCACTGGTTGAGGTTTAGCTAGGTTTGCTTCTGAATGTCTACCTTTGACCAACCATGGAAGATGACTCGGTGCAGAGCATATAGTGTTATTCATCTCCCAATAATGCAAAAATCTGTACGCTAGCTAATTGTTTATAGTTCAGATGGCACTGGGATGTATTACAAGTAATGGTTTATTTCTCTTGTAAAGTACAATCAAATGGAATATTATAAAACTATGTGACTAGAATATAGATTTACTGTGAAGTTCTCTGTCCTATTTAATATCAATTAGTGATATTAAAATCACACACACAGTAGTTCAAATAAATGAGTTCTTTGGAGCTCAAACTTAATATGCAAATAAAACATTGAACTCAGAGTTTCTCAATAATCCCAGCTCTATGACAGATGTTGCCTTGTTTAGGTCCTGGAAATGAATGCAAATGAATGCGTTTACTAAAGCAAATTGATAGTCAAACCTCTAAATGAAGTTCTTGTCTTTTCTTTTTCTCTACCTGACAATAACAAGGACCACCACAACAAAAAATCTCTATTTTATTTTTGTGGTATTTTAATATTGTTATCTGTTTTTCTCTTCTGGTCACTGATTGACCCAATCGTACGTAGTAATTTGGATTTGTGCCCCTGTGTCACAAGGGTAGATGACGGTACTGGTACATTACAGACTGTCATTACTTAAATAGTTAATGTACATTTCGGCTTAACATTCCTCAAGTCCAGTTTTTAACTAGTGAAAATATCAGTGCATGTTATACTTGTTTACATGTAAATATAAGAAAGTAAGCAGACCTATATTAAATAAGTTCCTCACCAATAGTTTGTCCTTTCCAACCCTTACTTTCTCTCCCTCTATTCAAAATGTTTAATACAGCAAGGACCTTCCATCTCTCCACGTGGGAACTATGGGGAATTCCTGAGCAAGGTGGACATAATTTCTTCTCTAAAATATTTTAGTTTTGAAAATGTTGACTGACAATGAGTATATATCTTTCCTGTAACCAGAACAGCAAATATTATTAAAAATCTGTACTTTGCATAATGTCAAGAGGTGAGCTATCACCCTTTCGGCCTTTGTCACGCCCAGCCACGTCCTTCGCTGCTGGAAACTGTAGCTTTTCTCTCCAAACTCCAGGAGCAAGATGAAAACAAATCGACTGGATATTTTCAACTGCTTAAGCGAAGTGTCGGCGTGGTTTAATACAATTCGGTAAAGGGGGAGCTAAAAAGTGCATGATGTTTAAATTTTAAGGATATTTCAAGCCTTCATTTTTCATCTACTGTGACATGCAGAAGGAGAATATCAGTGTTGGTTTCACATATGCTTTTCAAATGGACAGTGTACATTGGAAATAACCTTTCGATTATGTCAGCCACAGTGAGCTCCATGAATGCTGTTGTTCAACTTGAAGGCAGTTCTGATCAACCTTTTGTAACCACACAGATGGAGTTTTATTGCTGTTTTACTTTTCTTAAGTGGCTTTCACGCCAAGTCTCATCTCTTCCTAGGAACGGGAATAGGACTATAGATTTTATTTTTTCTTCAAGAAAGCTTAGAATTCTTATCATTATAAACTTACGTAAAGTTAAAATATGCCTATTTTATCACTCAGTTTTAGGCATATTTATCAAATATGCCTAATTTGATCACTCAGTTTTGTCCTTTCACAAACTCCCTGATAGCAATAAGGGATAATATGTGATATCTTTACCCCAAAAAACAAGTTCCAGTATGATGACTCCAAAATAGCACTGATCTGCCAGCGTTGTTCCTCAGAACAAAGGCTCATTATTGAAATAAATACATGTATGCAAAAAACATTTTAAACAAATATCTAGAGAATATGTGAACTCTCCTCAGAAAAACCTGTTCAGAATCAAATCAGTCATTGAATCTTCCCTGCCCAGATGCTGCAGCTCTTTGAACAGATTGCAACTCAAAAAAAAAAAAAAATCTTCTGGACAAGACAAACTAGATTAATTTGCAGATTTCATAAAATCAACATGTCCTTAAAAAATTGAGACAAATCTCCAGATACTTTGAATTATTAGATATTGGTCGAACATCTCTATATTTGACCAAAATGTTGGTATCTACTTGTGGTACAAGGACAAAAAGTCTAGACCAGGATCTAGAAAAGCTGGATTTGGCCTTCGATTGATGTAAACATGACAATGTGTGGGACTCAATTTCTACTGCTTGTTAAAAATATGTCATTTCTAAGCTTCTGTTAAACTGTTTATTTTCATAAGTAAAGCCAAAGGAATGAACAGGGATTCTAAATGTACATTTGTTCTGATGAGTTACTGCTTTGGAGCGTGAGTACTTATAGAACCAACTCCTATGACTTACTATTCTTTGTGCACAAACATGAACAAGAACCAGTACACCAATGATAGGCTTTGAAAAATATTACACTAATACTGACTTTTAATTCTAGTTATTTTTAGGATTGAAACTGGTGACATCAAATGTAGTAAATTAAATATTTTGCCAGTGCCAACTAAAAGCATCTTTTCCAGCATACAAACACACACACACATACATATATACATATATATCTTACCTCTTTCTAAAGTAGATTTTCTGAAATCATCAGAAATGAAATAAATGGTTAAAATATATAGTACACATCTCAGTGTTAGTTATAATAACAAAGAGGATTTAGTTTTCCTACTAGAGAATTATTTAAAAGATTGTGGTATTTCCATATAGTGGAATAATCTTTAGGCATTAAAATAATGTTGTTGAATGATATTCAGTGATGCAGAATGTCAAGATAAAGGCAGAATACTTCATAGGGAGTATGATATCAGTTGTGTATCAGTATGTGTATATGTGAATTCCCTGGACTTGTGACAGCATTGTGATCTCCTTACAGTTCCTAAGCTTTCTATGTATTTTTGTACAGGTCTTCAGCTTGGACTTAGCTGGGTGTTAGGAAATTATGTTGGAGCAAAATACAGCAAGGAACCTAGTTATAAGAAGGGGAGAGGTCAAGTGAGAAATATGGAGCAGTGGTCCTTAGCAGGATGTCACAAGGGGCAAACCATGACACATTTCTGCAACTTGTGAACAACTCCCTAGGAAGATCAGCAATGCGAAGGAAGGGTAAGATAAAAACTGAAAATTCTGCATTTGCTCAGTTTGAGGGCTTAGGTAACGACAGTCTAACATCATTCAAACAGTGCCCCTGAAAGCTAGGGAACATGAACTCATGTGCACTGCAGGGAAATCAGGGAGTCGTTTTGTTCGGCACCAGACTATCCCAAAAGCAAATTGCTTGAAACATATTATAGTATTTTATCCATTATCTCATGATAGTAATCTAATTTATGAAAGCTACTATGTTACATTATTTCAGTCCATGGCCTCAATTTATTTTCTAGTGACTTAATGGCAAGGCTTTTGTCCTTAAATCATGACCAAAAACTACACAACTTAAGTTTTCCCCCAGAATTTAGTGGTTATTTCTACTTAAAAAGTTACAACAATATGCAAGCAAACATGATCTAATCCTGACCTACATCTGATATATTTAAAGCAAAGTGAGTATGAAAATGCATTATGATATTTGTGATGCACCGTTTTAAAAGGGGCCAAATTTCAGTGATCTCATTGTAGTCTGGGACATACACTTTCACTTTTTTGTTGTTTTTTATCATCACCCGAGGATGCTTTTTCCATAACTTTTCAGAGAGTAGAAAGGAGAAAGAGAGAGAAACATCAATATGAAAGAGACACACTGATTGGTTGCCTCCCTCACTCGCCCCAGACTAGGGCCAGGGATCGAGCCGGCAACCGAGGTGCATGCCCTTGCTCAGAATCAAGCCCAAGGCCCTTCATTCCACAGACCGACGGTCTAACCACTGAACCAAACTGGCCGGGGCCAGGACATAAAACCACAAAGGCAGAGAAACTTACTAATTCCTATATCTAATGATGGTCACATTCTCGAAAATGTGTTCCTGTTCCTGACAATCAAATGAAATTTAATTATGCTTGATAGCAAATGTATCCATAAACCTGAGTCCAAAATCTCTCAGGAATTTAGAGCACTCTTTCCGTTAGCTCTATTCAGGAAATAAATTTGTATACAAGATGATTGCTTTAAACACACAGAAATGGAGCAAACACAATTGCAGATTTTCAATCATGACTTTAAGACAAAACAAAAACACTAGAGTAGACATTTGTTATTAGGAAAACTTAGCATTTGAATTTTGCTGCATAGAGATAAACCATTCTTTTATAAAATGCATGAGCTTCCTGTCTTCCAAAGTCCCTGACCAAAAAGTTATAACACATCATTTCTTCTATTCTCTAATTTCTACATTCTTGAATATACTCTGTCCTGATGTCAATCATCATACCTCAGAGTTTCTTGGATGAACTTTAAGGCCCTTGTGTTAATTTCAACTTTATGTCAATTTTCTTCTGTCTGATCTGCTGTACTCACTTTAGACTATTTTCAGATCCCATTTAGGTAGCCTCTTGCCTTTCAACAACTGTAACATTTTTTCTTCAACTTCTTTATTTCTTTATTGGCATCATAATGCATTTGGACCTAGAATAAAGGATATGAGTAATTTGTTAACAAATTAAAGATCTTGAGTACACTTCTACTTATTTTGTAAAGAACATTTGTTGATTTACAGGCAGGAAGCAGGAAAGTTCACATAAAATTATTTTTGTTTACCTCCTATACCTTTATAAGGCATAATTACTTTAAAATTACTATTAATTCCATAGTTTAACTTCATTTTTGATATTTGACAACTGATAGCTTCCAAGTCCCACCTTTTTTTGTCCATTAATGTGGTCTGAAATTTTGTGTCCACTCAAAATTCATATTGACATTCTTAACCCCAAGGATAATGGTATTAGAAGGCGGGGCCTCTGGGAGCAACTTAAGTCAGGAGGGTGAAGTCCTCATGGGTGGGTTCGTTGTTAGTTTGCTCATAAAGGAGACCTCAGCGAGCTCCCTGCCCCCAGCTCCATGCAGGCAGACAGGGCTGCAAGGCATGGCTCTGAACTGGGAAGAGGGCCCCTAAAGACTGTGCTGGCTCCCTGACCCCAGACTTCCAGCCTCCAGAATTGTGAGAAGTACATTTCTGTTATTTATAAGCCACCTAGTGTATGGTAATTTGTTGTAGCTGCTTGAATTTACTAAGACTACCCTTCTGCCTCCCATCTCCACAAGCTGAAAAGAAAGCCATGGGCTTCCTCTTTTTGGCTCTAAAGGAAAATTCACTAGTGGAAACTTTGCCCTAGGTGCACTCTCTAGCCAAAATCACTTTCTGGGCCTCACTCAGCCATCTTAGGCATACTTGTGCCTGCCTACTGTCCCCAGGTTTCCCTGTATGAGTAATAAATTTCATTTCAAATTCTTTTGGTATATGAAATATCATCCGACTCAACAATCAACTTACTAATTGGGAGGAGATCTATCTCACTTTCATGGGTGATCACAAAATAAATGCTTAAATATCTCAACACTATGCTAATTACAAAATGGAACATATCAAGTCTCTGGCAAAATAGGAGTAATTCCTGTAGACGTCACACAAGAGGTTCTATTCTTCATTCACCTAAAACAGACCTCATATTGCCCAGTTTCCCTATCATTTTAGCACTGTACATAGAAATTTTATTATTTCCTGTTTTTGTTGTAATTAAATGTATAAATCTGTGGAACTCATATAAATCTTTTATGTATTATTTTTTCCATTTAATCTGTATTAACACTTCTAACAGTTATTATTAAAAATAAATAGAAATAATATAACCAATAATATTGACTTAGAAGATTCCATTATCATTTTAAATAAACTTTTAAAGTGGATTTTGATCTACTTTTCATTTTCCATTTAAAATTATATCTGAGATATTGAATTTTATATCAAATTTTTTCCATATTCTACCATTATAATGATTCATGTAGCTTTTAAAATCCAATGTTCAAGTTGGTGCATGTTATAATTCTGAGATGGAATTGTGACTCTGTGATCAACTCTGAGAAGATATGTGGAACAGGTTTGTTTATTGATTCTAGGTTTATATATGTAAAGGAAATATATCACATTATATATGTGCTAAAAGTTCTAAAATAAGGTACTCATCAAGTAAAAAATCACATTTTTAGCAAAACGAGAGAAAAAATAGTCAGTACAGTAAATGTTATGCTTCTCTATCTTTACTGTATTTTGGGGGTGAAGAGTAGTCCCTGTTCAATCTAATTATTTTGTTTACTTACCAAACATGTATCTTATTTTCCAAACTTTCAATGGCTTTGACTGTTCTAGGACCTCAAGCTTTAAAAAAAATGTTTTAACCTGTTACTTTTTAACTGTTGAATTCTGGAGCTGTTTCTATAAACAACATTTCTTTTTTCTGTTAAATTTTGCACTTTCTCTAAATAGTAATCATTTCTGTCTTTTAAGAAAAAGTGTCACCTTTCCTCTCATTCATGAGTTGACCACCTTAGCTAAAACTTGATGAGCTTCAAATCCTCACGTACAGTGTGTCTTTGCTTTATTGATGTTAGCAACAACTTTAAATAGAAATCTCTTCAAGTTCAAAGTTGTTAATAGCTTACTAAAAGTGGAGCTTTTTGTTAAGAAATTGTCAAAGAGCAAATTTTTACAATCAGCTGGTGTCACTACAACGCCTCACCAAGTTTCTTCTTAGTAATTATGCCGAGACAAAAGAACATTATTCATAAAAGTGATTAATTAAGACATCCTCAGAACACTTAATGAAAGGTAAATATGTTTTGTCTGTTTCCCTGTTGTTTTGTTTTTTAGCTCTAAGACAGAAAATGTATGAAAGAGGGCTGCTTTGATAATGACCTTTAGAAGAGCTCGCCGGTTTTCCAGGGGGGGTTAAAAAATATAGCTTTCTGTGCCCTGGCCAGTGTGGCTCAGTTGGGTGGGCGTCCCCTGTGCACCAAACGGCTGTTAGTTCGATTCCTGGCCAGGCCACACGCCCAGAGGCAGGCTTGGTCCTCGGTAGGGGGCCTGCATCCCTGTTTTGCTCACTTTGATATTTTTTTCTCTCTCTTCCTCTCCCTTCTCTTTCTCTAAAAATCAATTAAAAATCTTTTAAAATACATAAAATAAAGCTTTATGTTTAAAGAATTAAAGAAGACAATTTTTAAATTTTATTTTATTTTTTTTGTTACCATTTACCCCCTCTATGCCCTCTTCCGTCTCCACCGCCCCCTCAGGAATCACCACACTATTGTCCATGTCCAGTTCTCTCTCGCTCTTTTATGCTCAGTTCCTCCACCACCAGCCCTACAGCCTCCCAACCACCAGAGCTATCTGCCTGCTCTCCATCTATGAGTCTGTCTCCATTTTACTTGGTAGTTCTGTTTGTTCCTTAAATAAAAAAAAAAAGCTGCGGTGCATTTACACAGTGGGATACTCCTCTGCTGTAAAAGGAAGAAGTGTTTACCCTCTGGGACAGCATGGATGGGCCTGGAGAACATCATGCTGAGTGAAATAAGCCAGGCAGAGAAAGACAAGTAGCATACGATTTCACTCATAAGAAGACAATCTTGACACGCAAGTTTGGATCTTTGAAAACTGAGAAGGAAGGTTGGAGATTCTGAAAGCGAGAACTGGTAAATGATAACTGGTGGTGACGCCTCAGAGGGGAGGGAGAATGGGGCACTTAGTGCTGAGTCTGTATAGCTTCAGAAGGGTCCCTGTGACCGAGCTTTGCACAGAGGCTGTGGGGACAGTGTGAAAATGGTCACCTTTATAGGGACCATCAAGATCAGAGCAGGGAGAAGCCACACTACCAATACTACAGTTTTAAAAGTAGGCCTTCCCCCATTTTCCTGGAGCTGCATGAGCCCCTGGTTTGATATTTCACAATGGAGAAAGAGAGAGATCAAGACAGTGACAAATACTGGGTTCTTGCCAGTTTTATTAAGTAATTCAAGCTGAATTTAAAATAATTTAGAGTAAATTATAATAACTTAGAATAATCACCAATGTGGCATTTGCTACCTAATTGTTCTGTAGTAATTTATAGATTTCACACACACGCCGAGCAACATCATTTACTCTGTGCCGGGTAATGTAATAAGCATGAGGGATATGCCATCCAAGGGAACAGGGAGGGCCTTGTTTTTATTAAACATTTTTCTATTGAGGGACATGAAGGAAAAGAAAATTAAAATGTAAAATAACCTCAGATAGTAATCCGGCCTATGAGGAAAGTGAAACAAACTCCTCTGACAGTTACTCAGCAGTGAGGACAGGCCCACAGTTGGAGGTGCCATGTGATCTGGGACGTGAGTGATGCGAGGGACGGGCTATAGGAGCATCCAGGGAAAATCGACCATGGAAAGGAAATAAGCAAGCGGGCTCTGAGCGGAGCATGTCCACGTTTTAAGAACTAAATACATACTAAGGGGGCTCCAGGAATTTGACCTCCCATAAGATTTCCTCTTCTATCATACGCTGCCTGAGGTTTTCCGGGTGGGTATCATTTTTTCGAACATTTCACGTGAGATTGTGTTGTTTTTTTTGTCTGAGTCTCACAGAGGGGCATATGTCTTCAGTGTTTCTCCAGTAGCTTAAATTATAGGAGTTCATGAGGAGTCAGAAAGAACATCCAAATTCTAGAAAACATCAAAAAAGGGGAAAAAATGTTGCCACCCTTTACAAGGGTAATCGGGCTATAATGAGATATCATATTTAACTAAAGAAGAGATGTATCTTTTAATATACATTTATGTTAGCCAGATGCCAAATTTAATAAAACTATTAAACTTAGGCAAAAGCCTTTAAAAGAAAAGAAAAATTTTGAAACTTAGTAAAAAACTTTCTTTCTGTTACATAAAATCTAAGTCAAAAAAAGGGTAAATATCTGAATAAAACATAACTCATTTGAATAGAGCTGCTGGAGGCGACATCACAGTTTTCATTAATTGTAACAATGTGTTCCTAAATGATGTTGAGTTCATTACCCTGCTCTTAGTTTGAATATGTCACTGTCTTTTTACAGAAAGCAAAGAACAAAACATTTACCAATGTATCTTGGACAGCCTTGTTCATGCTTCTTTCTCACTTCTCTGGATCATATACACAGGGGTGGGCAAAAGTAAGTTTACAGTTTTGAGTAGCATCTTTTGAGTTAATAAAGCTATTGTAATAATCAGAACCTGCATGACTTTTTCCATATAAACAACTGTAAACCGACTTGTTTCCGCTCCTGTACATCTAATTACATTAAAGCATACTAAGAATTACCTTTATATATAAGTAAGAACTCTGGGGACTGCGTTATGCATTCCATTTGCGAACGCTATTATCTGATTTTTTATCCCTGTTTTCTCCAACTTTGGATCCTTGGAATTCCTAGATAATCAGAGTGAAAATTTCTATCACGTTAGTTAAATCAACGATTCCCTAAGAAAAAGAAGTCATGAATTTTCCAGATCACCAATCTCAAGTATGCAACCCAGTGAAATACTTTTTATTTTATTTTACATTTTTTGCCGACATGACAAAAAAAAAATAGGTATACTTCTGATTCATTCTCACGGGACGGCTATTGTGTTGGCTGTTGTCATGTTTTTTATTTGACGATCTAAGGGGAAAGAGGTCAGTGCCCTGCCTAAATGGTCAGGGATTGCGTGTTTTAGGCACTCTTGCAGCTCACCAGAGTGCTGAGGCACAGACTGAAAATCGCTCCTCTAGGTACTCACGTAAGTGGAACCATAACGGCATTTGTCTTTCCGTGACTGGCGAATTTCACTTAGCATACTATTTATTCTCAGAGCTCCTCCATGCCGTAGCATGTGTCATAGTGGTTTTCCTTTCTAAGGCTGAATAATATCCCAGTGCATTTATGCACTACGTTTGGCTTATCTATTCATCCGCTGATGGACTTTCGGGTTGCCACCACCTTTTGTGTATTGTAAACAATGCAGGGCTGAACAAGTATCTCTTTGAGACCCTGCTTCAATTCTTTTGGTATAGAAACAAAAGTGAAATTGCTGTATTATATGAAAATTCGATTTTTAATACTTTGAGGAACTGTCGTGCTGTTTTCCTTAATGGCTACACCATTTTACATCACCACCAACAGTGCACAATTTCTGCACATTTTTGCTGACATTTCTCATTTCTTGTTGTTGTTTTTTTCTTTTTTTTTAAACCTCCCCCAAGGATATGATTCTATTGATTTTAGAGAGTGAGGCCAGGAGAGAGAGATCAAAACATGGGTGTGAGAGAGAACCATCTCTCCGAGAGGCTGCCTCGGGAATGGGCCCTGACCGGGACTGGAGCCCGAAACCTGGGCGTGTGGCCCGGCTGAAGATCCAGCCCGCAGCCCCCTGGCGATGGGATGACGCTCCAGCCAGCCGAGCCAGCCGGCAGGGCAGCCTGCTGCTGTTCTGCAGTCGTCAGCCCACAGGCTGCAGGATGGTAGCTCATTGCGGTTTTGACTTACTTTTCTCTAAGGATTAGCGATGTTGAGATCTTTCCATGTGCTTCTTGGCCCTTGTGTGTCTTGTTCAGAGAAATGTCTGTTCAAGTCTCATGCCCAATTTTTAATTGGGTTGTTCGTTTTTGTTGTTGACTTTTAAAAGTTCTTTACATATTCTGAATATTAATCCTTTACCAAGTTATATGATTTATATCCTTTTCAGGTATATGATTTGCAAAATTTGTCTCCCATTGCTTGGGTTGCCTATTGACTCTGTTAATTATGTTTTTTGATGCACAGCTTATTTTTGGTTTTGTTGTTTTTATTGTGATCTAGTCCTATTTATCTTTTTTCTTTTGTTACCTGTGCTTTTGCTGTCATAGCCAAGAAATTATTGCCAAGTACAATATCATCAAGCTTTTCTTGTATGATTTAGCCTAAAAATGTTATAGTTTTAGCTCTTTTGCTTAGGTTTTTATCCATTTTAAATTATATTTTGTATATAATATAAGGGTTCAACATCATTTGTTTGTATTTGGATATCTAGTTTCCCCAAAACCACTTGTTGAAAAGTTTGCTTTTTCCAGAATCATTTGATCATATATGCAAGTGAAATAGTTTTTATTTCATATAAATTCTATTTTGGTCTCAGTAATTTGTATCTCTGATTAATGTGTTCAAATTATGCCAAAATCTAAATAATGAAAAGTAAGACATACCTCTTTTAAAAATATTATGCATCTTAAAGTGATGCTTTATCCCATAATATTTTTCTTAGAACATTCCGAAACTTAAAATCAATGCTGTGTTTTACAGATTAATGAAAAGACTGAATCTATTTTAAAACCAAATTAAAATCTTAACGTACTTCATATATGGGAAAACATTCATCTGAATGACTAAAGAAATATTACCTTTGTAGAATAGAATTTGTTAGAATAACCAAGTAAAAGGAAAGAAAATTATACTGTTTGCAGGTTTCTATAGGAGGTAATTGCAATAAATTCCCAGGGCGTCCGGAGGATCTATGAGCCTGCTATCTCGGCTGCCTGCTGTGTGCCGGCCCCGTGTTTACTAACTGCAGTCAATTGCAGGCTCCATTACCACAACTTTCAGAAAAGTGCTATCCTTACTGCACTCTATTTGGGCATATTAGTAAATTACACAACACCCTCCTCGCCTAATGCACAAACACACTTGTGATAAAATGCGAGTTGAAGCGCTTGGTCCAGCCTGGAGTTGAGAGCATCTGAGCCGTGCGCCAGGTGGCCAGAGGCAGGGCTCTGAGGCGAGCCCAGGGTCAGGGCTGCGGGGCCGCCCCACGCGCGTCCATCTGAAGGGAATGGGGGGCTGAGCTCAGGGCCCGAGCCCAGCCCTGTGTTCCACTCTAGAGCTGGGGGCGGTGGGAAACCGAGACACAGCCAGCAGACAGGGGCTGCCTGGGAGTGCCTGGGGCCTTAGCCATACCTGGGAAGTGAACAAAACTGATCCACAGCCTGGGACACAGCTTTAAGCAAAGGAAAAACAAGAGGGGAGAGAAGGGGGGAGTGGAGAGTGGGAATAATGGAATCAGGAAGGACATGCATCGCACAGGCACGGGGGAGTTAGACACTTCAAGCAGCGAGGGACTGCATGACACGGCGAGGGGCAAGGCCAGCTTCAGGCAGGGCAGGGGACAGGAAAGGTCTCACTGGGTAGGGCTTAAGGCTTGGAAGATGCCATGGACCCAGCCCCGCGCGCAGCCTGCTGCCTCAGGGATGAGCATTCTAGGCACAAAACAAGAAAACAAGCAAACAAAAACCCAGCAAATGCGAAAACTCGAGGCAGAGCATGCTGTGCGAGGAAGGGAGCGTGTGCATGCAGTGAGGCCGGACCAAGTGAGGCAGGTGGGGAAGGCGGGGGCTGGCAGGCAGTGGGTGCCAGGCAGAGGCCCACGGGTGCCCGTGCCTGAGCGAGGCAGGGGGCCCCGGCGGCTCTGAGCACAAAGGCAGCCTGACCCTGTATTTGAAATGCGGCGCTTCTGGCTGCTTTGTCGAGAACCTGGCCCATCATTAGCTGCTCCAGAACTGGAGTTACATCTATTTTATTGTGAAGTTACAATGTCATAGACATTTCAGAGACAGTCAAGTTTCACTAAAGTAATTTATTATATGAGCCAAATAGACTTCTAGACCCATGAGGGAATATTGAAAAGATAAACTGTGTCTGAAAATGTCTTCACAGATTTGACAAAAGAAATCAATCCAAAATGAAATTCAGTTCAATGGGAATATATGACTACCTAAAAAGTCATATTTTTACCTAACGTTTACCTTAACCAATAAGTTAAAATGAAATTGAAAATGATTGAATCTTACTTGACTTTCAGGGGGGATTTTCTCTCATTAAACACTTCACTGGCAATAAAATTTTGAATGAAAAGAGAAAAATTCAATTCGTTGTTAAAGAAAAACATCAGAGGACATAAAAATTCATAAACATGTGCAAAAGACTTCTCTATCCTACCATCTGGGAAATTATAAAGATCATTTTACACAAATTTTATTGCAGGTGGTAGAGCTGAAAACTCTTGGCATTCTGATAGTTATAAGAGGAATAAATGGTATATTCACAGAGCTTAGGAAATATGCAGAAATATAAGCACTGTCTTTATTTATAGTCATATCTGTAATTTGCTATGGTTTACAATTGTATGGAAACAGATGTTAAAGATAAGCATCTATTGAAAGAACAATCTGCATCACATATGAATAATATATCCTTTCTATATTAAAAATAAGAGTTCTGAAATAATATATACAGTTGCTATGAATTCGTACGGTCCTTTTAATATTAAGCTATTAATATTCATTGGCTTATCGTTTTTTTCAGATTTCTTATTGATTCCCTTTCTGCTTGTGCTAAGCCATCTGTTATGAACTTAGATTTATTTATAAAAACACCTTCCGCTTGGTTAGAGACAATCAGAATTTAAGCTGTAATGGCATTTCATATCTCTTTTGATCCCTGTGGAGAAGGAATTCTCAAGTTGACCTTCACGTACCTATTTAAGGAAGGCTATTATTGAACTGCTGCACTTGATAAGGTGATCTAATTCCACGGGATAGTAAAACTGAAGAAGAGGGTAATCATATTTGAAAAAGAGTAGGCTTATTCATCCAACAGGAAATAGGGAACAGGGAAGCAATATTACAGATGATGTTTTCATTTAGCACAAGGTGAAAAGAGCTGGGAAAAGCGACACTGGTTCAAAGTCCTTGAGGAACAAAATTTTTATATTAATTTATATGTAAACAAAGACAAAACCCCACAATGTCTGCACTACATTCTGCATGGTAACTTATCACCACTGAGCAAATGGCTAGTTTGTATCAGGTTTGAGATTTCTATTAGAATACTCAGGCATATAGTGATCATTTATAATATTTAGACTATAATTATAAAATATGCATCAGTTGATGTCAGTATGAGTTAAAAGAACACATGTTGGTGAAGAAACAAAGGGAAGATCAATGTAACTGTTTTCCCTTCTTAACCTTTATTTATTGTATGCATTTGATTTCCAAACAGGAGACTAAGACCATAGGAAGACTTGTAGTGAAAATAATGTACTTAACAGAGAATACTAGGAAGCTTCCAGAAGTTTAAAAATCATAAATTAGAATCCTAAACTAGTTAGTTTAATGCAGAGTGGTTCTATCTTCTCAAGAAACTATTTCCTTCATGGGTGTGGCCAATAATCACCCACTAAATTTAAGCTTTTATCCTTAATTAACCCATCTCTTAAATTACCCCATTTATTGACTGAATGCCAGCAAAAGTAACGGTTTTTGTGTTAGAGTCTGTGAATAAAGAGGAGTAATGTTTATTTCCTATCTCTTACGAAATACCATCTAGAAAACAACTAGTAAATAGCAAAAGGCAAGCACTCTAATACCCTTGTGGAGATAAATACAATGTATTATGGGAGCAAAGAAGAAAGGTAGGTTAAGAATTGTTTTTCTTTTGGTGGAGTTTAGCTATTAATTGACTGACGGCAGCTTGCTCAGAGAAATTTTACTTAATTACTGAGCCAGAACTTCGATTGTGACATTAAAACAAGTGGATGAAGATTGAAAGTCATGGAAAGGAATCAGAGAAAAGTGAGACAGTACAGATGGGAATGGTGAGTTTGTTGGCAGAAATCTTAAAATATTAAAGGTACCCACAGTCTTCACTGCAATTCCACAGCACATCATTTGGAAAACCACTTTCCTACAAATTCTCATTTAACTAGTTAAGAGTTAAAAACAGAAATGTTTGACACCAATAAGGGAAACTATGAAAACAATCCCACTCACAATTGCATCAAAAACAAACAAACAAAAAAAACTAGGAATACATTTAACCAAGTAGGTAAAAGACCTGTACTCAAAAAATTATGCCTGGCCAGGCGTGGCTCAGTGGTTGACCGTCGACCTAGGATGCAGGAGAAGGAGGTTCGACCTAGGATGCAGGAGAAGGAGGTTCGACCTAGGATGCAGGAGAAGGAGGTTCGATTCCTGATCAGGGTACATGCCCACGTTGTTGGCTTGATCAATGACTCTCTCATCATTGATGTTTCTCTCTCTCTTTCCCTCTCTCTCTCTGAAATCAATAAAGATATATAAAAAAATTCTAAGGCACTGAGGAAAAAAAATTGAAGAAGATATAAATAAATGGAAGCACATACAGTGCTCATGGGTAGGAGTAATTTACACAATTCAAATGTCCATACCACCCAAAGCAATCTATATATTCAACACAACTATCAACATACCAGTTGTGGTTTTCACAGAACTAGAACAAATGATCCAAAAATTAATATGGAACCACAAAAGACCTCAAATAGCCACAGTAATATTGAGATAGAAGAACAATGTTGAAGGTATCACACTACCTGATATCAAACTATATTACAAGGCTACAGTAATTAAAACAGCATGATACTGGAATAAACACAGAAATAAAGATCAATAAAACAGAATCCAGATGGATTAATAAATAATAAAAGTTTAAATTTAGTGGGTAATTATTGGCCACGCTTATAAAGAATTTTTATTCTGTGCAATTTATAATTACCATAAATATATTTTTTAATATAGTGAATTTTCTTGTTGATTATTACAGGGTCTAAATATTTTTGGACTTCTTATGTCTTAAGTCACCTTAATACTCACACCCATAATTCATTAGTGCCCTCGGTCACCACCTTATCTCACATTCAATACTACCCATTAATTAAAAGTATCCAAAACTTAGAAATAAAGGGGAAAAGTGATTACATGTTTTTCAGTGTTGTACTAGAACAACAAAATCATGTCAGAGTTAATTGACTAGAAAAGTCTAATTTTTTGACTTATATTTGCTATTGATATAAAAGCAAGCCCAGTATTTGGTTAATTTGTAGAGAATTTGTAAAATAAAAACGATTCTTTATGGGGTAGAGAAGATACTTCTAAAAGTTATCGTTTATTTCCACTGACCAGGTTTACCACAATAAGCAATCTTATTCTATCATCTTTCGTTTTATAGCCTTATTTAAACCAGGTTTTTTTGTCCCTCTGATTCCATCTTCAACAAGTTAAGTAAATTTTAGCTATATACCAACTAAGTCCTTATATAGGAATCATAATTTCAACATTTTGAGAATTAAGCCTTGCCATACCTTGAGAAAGTCTCAGGGCACACTTAGCACTTATAATTACTTTTTGATAGGCCCCCTGGCCATAAGGTATAACTATTTTAGTTTACCACAATTCTTTTTTTTTTTTTTCTTTTTTTAAACATATCTTTCTTTATTGATTTCAGAGAAAAGAAAGGTGGGAGAGAGAGAGAGATAGAAACATCAATGATGAGAGAGTCATTGACCAGCTGCCTAGCCCACAACCCGGGCATGTGCCCTGACCAGGAATCGAACCCCGATTGCCTGGATCCTAGGTCGATGCTCAACCGCTGAGCCACGCCCAGCCAGGCACCACCATTCTTTTTTAATTTTAATTTTTTAATTGATTTTAGAGAGAGGAAGGGAAAGAGAGAGAGACATCGATGGGCTGCATCCTGCATGCGCCTTGAATGGAGGGAACTTGGAGCCTGGTTATGTGTCCTGACAGGTAATTGAACCCACCACCTTTTGTTGTTTGGGGCGACTCTCCAACCAACTGAGCCACACCAGCCAGGGCATCACCATTCTTTTTTTTAAATTAGATTTCTATTGGCTGCATTTAAAAATTACTACAATCTTAGCAGCTAAAAAAAAACACAGATTTATTATCTCACAGTTTCCATGGTTCGGGGTCTCCAGCATGCCATGGCTGGGTTCTGTGCTTAAGGTGTTGCTTGATTGAAACTGAGGTATCAAATGGGGCTGCACTTTCCTTTAAAGCTCAAAATCCTCTTTTAAGATCATTCAGATGGCTGTTATAATTCAATTCATTAAAGATATAGCACTGATGCCCCTATTTTCTTGCTGATTCTCAAACATCCACTGTTTTTGGCTACTAGTGAGCACACTATTTTTGTCATGTGACCTTCTCCACAATATGCTATTTCCTCCTTCATGGCCAGCAAAAGAATATCTCTATTTACTTCAAATTTTGACTTGCTATGTCTTTAACCTGTAGACCACACAATTAGGTCAAACCACCCTAATAATCTCTCTTGATTGTTAACCTAAGGTTAATTGATTAGTAAATTTTATTACATCTGCAAATATCCCTTTTAAACTATAATATCCAGTAGTTCCCTCTTATCCATGTGAAATATGTTCCAAGACCACCAGTAGATTCCTGAAACCATGGATAGTACTGAGCCTTATATATACTGTTTTTTCCTATACATATATACCTATGATAAAGTTTAATTTATAAATTAGACACAGTAAGAGATTAACAGCAACTAACAGTAAAATAAAACAATTATAACAATATGTTGTAATAAAAGTCATGCTAATAGCTTTGGGGCTATTAAGTAAAATAAGGGTTACTTGAACACAAGCACTGCAATACTGCAACAGTCATCTGATAAACAAGAGGGCCACTGGGTTACTAATGGGCAGGAAGCATATACAGTGTGGATATGCAGGAGAAAGGGAGGATTTGTGTCTAGGACAGGATGGAGCAGGATGGTGCAAGATTTCACCACACTACTCATCATGCTCTATTTAAAACTTATGGGTTGTTCATTTCTGGAATTTTCCATTTAATATTTTTAGATCCCAATTAATAGTATATAACTAAAAGAGCAAAAAGTAAAATCATGGATAAGAGGGGATTACTCACATTCCTGCTCACATTCAAGGTAAATATGTGAGGTGATGGATATGTTAATTAACTAGATGTGGGGAAGAATCATTTCACAATTTTTCTGTGTATCAATAATCGCATTATATGCTTTAAATATCTTACAATTTTATTTGTCAATTATACATCCATAAAGATGAAAAAAAGACAATGTGGTTTAAAGGCAGACAAATAGATCAATGGACTAGAACATAGTCCAGAAATACACTCACATATAAACACTGATTTTTGAAAATGATAAACAGGAATTCAGTAGACAATGGGTAGTCATTTTTACCAAATGGTACTAGAAGAATTGGTATTCATATGCAAAACAAGTAAATTTCAATTCATAATTTGCACCATACACAAACATTTAATTTAAAATGGACTATAGACATAATTATAAAATTTTAAACTATAAAACGTCTAGCCCTGGCCCAGGTTGCAGGTTCAATCCCTGTCAGGGTGCATAAGGGAGGTAACAGATTGATGTTTCTCTCTCTAAAAATCAATACAAACATATCCTCAGGTGAGGATTAAAAAATAATAATAAAACTGTAAAACTTCTAGGAGAAAACAGAAGAAATCTTTATGATCTCAATTAAGCAAAGATATCTAAGATAAAACATCAAAACCAATTTATAAGAAGAAGCATCATCATGAAATGAGAAAAAAAAAATCAGATTTGATATGGATTGGGGAGATGCAAATCAAGTGATAAAATTTTAAGTTAAGTAATAAATTCAAATGGATACATCAAGTAAACAAAATTTATGAGTCTGTAGCTCAGATATAGGTCTCAGCTGGAAAAAAAATGAGATTATTCAGTAGTAGATGATATTTACATTTATGATGTTGTAATGAAGAAGGTTGACTGTCATAGGCTCATAGAAATCATAGTTCTTAGCCAACACCAGACATAAGTAATGACTTTATCGACACAGATAAATACACTCTAATTTGAAATAACTCAAATCTTTCTAACAAGATTTTAGGAAAACAATATCATTACTCCCACTCTATTATGCATTGTGGCTTTGGATTAATAGCAAGTCCTGAACAACGTGTGTGAAAACATTCCAAAAAGAAGTCACTTTCTTTTGGTGCCTTTTGGTTTCATATATTAAAATATACATGCCTGCCCAGCCGGGCGTGGCTCAGCGGTTGAGCATCAACCTAGGATTCTGGCGATCAGGGTTCGATTCCCGGTCAGGGCACATGCCCGGGTTGCGGGCTCGATCAATGACTCTCTCATCATTGATATTTCTGTCTCTCTCTCTCCCTCTCCTTTCCTCTCTCTGAAATCAATAAAGATATTTAAAAAAAAAAAAAATATATATATATATATATATATATATATATATATATATATATATATATATATGCCTACCTCCTATTCTCCCGTCACCACTCTCCAAAAAAGACCCCACAAACTCCTAAGTGTACATACACTAAGCAATCTAGGTATACTAGTAGATCCTTAAAAAAACAATTTGTTTCTATGTAGAGAACATCTCTGCCACCTTTCCACTAGTAAACATCACAGCATGTGTACAAGGAAATGAGTCCTAGATCAGTATTTATCCTCCTGGACTCAGAAAGGAAGTACTGCTGTTATCAACTTCTTATGTAATTTAAGAACATATTAACTTTTTTTTTTCCTTTCTGGTCAATAATTTGTGCATCATTGGTGGGTTTCAAATCAATCTCTCTAAATATTTTCTCATTTTGGGTATAAGTGGCACCATGGACATAGGTCTTATCTCGTTTAATTCCATTAAAGAACATACACATTCTTTATTACATCACACAGCCATAAGAAAGAGATTATAAAGTTACACAATCTTGTTCCATTCCTTCCCAATCGAAGGGACCTTTTCCCATGTTTCCAGCAACTAGGGTAACAATTAGAGGAAATTATTCAGTAAATTAAAGATTCTGGTTTGTGTACATAAGAATATCCTAAATCTCATAATAAAAGCTTTTATAAATATAGGTTTCCAGACATCATGTGACATTGCCCTTCCCCTTCAATAGAGACGACACTGATTCTTTATGTGTCCATTCCTAGTTGAATCATAGGAGGGGAAATTTCTCTTCCTGGAGCCTGGAATATTAGAGAGAAATGACCATGCCGACTCACAAATTATTCATTATCTCCCGTAACTGATGACTGATGCCATATTCCTGAAATAGAGTGTCCATTACATCCTTAGAGTCGTGAGACAGTCCACTAAGGTGATCACATCACATTTTGCCTAATATGTCCAATTCTAATCAAGTCACTGCATATGTTTTTACCAGGGGGTGTTTGGGGCATAGAACAGGCTGGGGACACCTGAAGAAGAATTGTGTGGCCCATTCAACTTTCCACTGGGCATAGTCTAACCCTAACTACAGCTCAGCATGGGTTGCCGTAAAGAGAATATCACAATCTAAAAGAAGAAGCTATTTGTGAAAAGTGGCCACCATATGAACCGATAGTCCCCTTTTCTTGAGCCTACCCAGCTCCCATGCCATGTTTCTTAAAGGCATTTAATCTACTTTCACATTAATATAGTCAGTAGAGGAAGTCAAGTGCTGACCTGGGAAGGTAGAGTCAATTGACATCCCCGTATATCTAGGCAGCTGTCTTTATTTGTCCTCTCATTTCAAATCCACACAATATGCAGAAACTAAGATGCATGATTCAAGTGTAATATTCATCACATGATATATATATTTTTAAAACCTAAATAGTAAATACTGCCTACAAATCATGAACCTAATGTTAGTTATAACTGGCTGGATCATCAGGGGCCACCCTGATACCTTTTTTCCTCCAGATTATTCAGTTCAAGTGTTTAGGAAGAACCCATGAATCAGCACTGGTCAATTCCTATTCTTTGAACAAAACAGGTCAGATAGCTTTCCCTACATTTGCCATTAATTAAACCAGATCTTAGAGAAAACTAAGAGTATTATTTTCTTGCTCTGAGACACTCATGAGAAAAGAACTATTGCACCTTTCTCTGGGGTTACAGCTCCCATGTAGGTGTCCTTCTTATTTGCCATAAACTCCCTTTTCCTTGTATTACCTATCTCAACCCATATTCTTCCTTCCTTATGGGATGCTCTGGTGTAGGCCTAATGCTCACCTATAGACAGACAGAACAAAAAACAACAATTGGCTCACCAGGTCCTGTCTTTATCCTGTTTCCAGAAAAATGTCTTAGGACTTGATATGTAAAAAATTATAGGACTGTCCTTGCCATTTGTAACAGTCATAGTTATACCTAAATTCCCTACAAGTGCAGAAATTGTGTCTGCACCCTAAAACTCATTTAAAAATATTCACTGACAATGGGGAAGAAAGGTGATGCATCCTGAAACTGGCCACTACTTCACAAGGAGACACAGCTAGTCACTTCGCCACTCGTGATATCTCTGAACAGACTGTCTTAAAACACCATCCTCAGAGGTCCGAGCAGGAGAGAAATGAAGAAGGGATGTATTAGCTCCCTCCGGTGTCTTATCTTCCATTTGTGGGCGTGAAGAGATAGCCTGATTCTTTTAGCAGCTAGTGGGAAAGCCTTGTCCCGCGTCCTACCACATAGTGCTTGCAATAGAATCTAGGACAGCAGGAGAAGCAGAGACTGCAGGTGTTGACCCCAGCGGTGAGCTCAGGTGTCCCACACAGTCAGTCAGCTGCCTTGGTGTCAGCTTGGAGCAAGCATCTCAGGGGCCAGGAGGCAGGCGTGACTGATAGAATCCAAGTTACATATAAGAGAGTTATAGTACAACAAAGCAGGAGGACTTTGACCAGATATTAAGACTTAATGTTCAGCTCTAATGATTAGGCTCCCATGGTAATGATATAGGCAAATAGTTCAAAAGATTTTAAAAAATGGGGTGTCCTGAAATAAAACTAGACATATATGGACGTGAGTTTTGAGAGAATTAACTTTTGTGGTGCTTGTAATGCTCAATTTATTGATCAGGGTATTGGTTAAAATCATATTGACTTTATTTGTTAAACTATATTTGTTAAATTGATTTTGTTAGTTGTTTTGAATACTATATTCAATTTTGAAATACAATAAAACAAATGCAAAAATGAACATTAACTGAACAAATGTAGCAAATAGGTATTGTATCTTGTGCACTGATATTGTTCTCTATCCTGGCATATGTAAATATGGCTGTTACCTTAGGGCAACCAAATCAAGTAGGTGGAACGAAAAATGCTGTAAGGTAGGAGAGACAGAAAGTGTATAGTTGCATTATAACTCAACCCTTCATTCCTGTCTTCTGATCATAATAACTGTTCCCATGGAGTCCTTTCTTTATGCCTTTTAAATTAAATGTCAAGACATATTCATTCAATTGACTCAGCAAGCCTCTCAAACCTTTCTCACCACCTCTTTTAAGTAACACAATATTTAATATTGTATATTGAATAAAACCAGTACTCAGAGGGTATTTAAAATGTGATATATCTGTTTAATATATTTTCTTGCTATGGCTAAGCATTGTTAACAGTAAACTGTGTGTGTGTTGACCAGAACAACTATAGTCTGGTGAAACAGATTAATACTGTTTCCTATTCCAAACTTTAATTGTATCTACACATTTGCTTCTGAAACTGAATAAACAAAGCATAGAGTTAAAAAAACAAACAGCACTATCAATTCTAAACAACACCCATTCGCAGCCCCCTGTCGCTACTTGCAGAAGTTCATGCATTCCAGCAAAAGGATGGCCCCTGAGCGATAAGAATTCTACCTTGAGCCATCTGAAAATTTCTTTCCTTTGGGCATGAGCACAGAGCAGAGTGTCTTCCCACAGTCGTGCTTTCACTTGATTTGGGTTCAAGTGCGCACAGCCTGAGCATGCGCAGGCCCATGCCTGCTCGTTTCATGAGCTCACATAACTAGTTCTAGGAGTCTGACTGAGGGAGCCCTTCATATACTCCAGTCAGTTCTGAGCTGGCAGCTTGGTCCTTTTGGAGGCATCTGCATGAATTACCTTGGTTCTTTCTGCGAGTTCCCACGGGCCTTCCATAACTGAGTGAGGGGTGGGGTTGTCGCCTGGTAGCCAGGACCTCCCTGCCTCATTGCAAGGCCGGTGGCTAGAGCAGGAGAATTTGCAAAGGTCCAAACACTGTTCTCAGAGTCGGAGACTAATTCCGCCTGCACATGGTAAACAAATTGCTCGGAGTTTCACCTGGTGTGTGTTTTATCTTTTTGTTCCCCTCTAAGTTTTATACTGTCTGCCAACTATAGTGCAACCAGTTTCCAAAACTGCCATTCAGCCCCCAGTTCTAGGACACTAAGAGTGTATGAAACATAATGATCGGGGTGCTGAAAAGGAAGCACAAGGTGCAGATCACAGCAGGATGGGGACGGGAGGTCCCTCAGGGCCCGGCCACAGGGCTCCGTAGGTAGTGAAGAAACTGGGTCTGGTGCGTATGAACTGACGAAATTCTGCTCATCATGGTTCTGGGTATAGCACCTTGATTTTACCCATGAGCATTGCTGTGCTGCACTTCTCTATTGACTTTCTCTGACATTACCTGAGACATGATAGATATTTCTGGTCTCAGAATTATCTGACACCCTCCAGTTGCAGCAGCAGTCTCCTTCAACACCCAGTCTAGAAATTGTCTTTTAAATAAGCTAAGAGAGTGGCTCTGTGAGGCCATGTTAGAGCTTAAAACATAAGAAGTTTTGGATGAATTAATTTCTGCCGAACAGCTCAGTCTGCATGAGTTCTGGTTACAAGCACATGTAAAATCTTATCAGCCGTTGAGTTATAACCAGTGAGAGTTCCTAGATATCTGCCTTTTGTTATCGTTTTAAATATTTCTGCTCAGAATCCAATTCCGATTTAGATTTCATTTTGGTGACCTTACATACAGAAACCAATAATATTCCTAAGTGGGAAATGGGGTTTGTTGGACCCCAAATAGTCCCACTGGACACTTGAAATATTTTAAATGTGTTTTTATTGATTTTTAAAGATAAAGAAAGAGGGATAGAGAAATAAAAACATGGATGAGAGAGAAACATTGTCAATCGGTTGCCTCCGGCATGCCTCCCACGGGAGATCGAGCATGTGCCCTTACTGGGAATTGACCATGACCTCTTGGTTCCTGGGTAGACGATCAACCACTGAGCCACACCAGCTGGGGGCACACTTCCTTAATCCTTCTATTAAAAATTTATTCAGATATTTCTGAATAAAAAATGGTGTCAAGATACAAATTTAAAGAATTATTATCTCTTTCAACTTAAAAAAAAAACAACACTAAAGGGGAGAAAAGTCATTGTCATCTTGTTTGGTCAAGAATTAAACCCAAGAAATATAAAAATTGAGACAGTCTGGTGTCAAAAAAATAAAAAAAGAGTTTTGAAATCTAGCATACGTGAGTTTCTTTCTTTTCTACATCATTTAGAAATTAGGTAATACTGAGAAAGTTAATTAAACTATCTTCATCTGCATACTATATTCATCCCTTTATTTTCATCTAAAAAGTGTGGTTGATACTACATGTTACTTGGCACTGCTATTCTAAGAACTAGAGAGAATTTCTAGAAAGTGTGTGTTCTAATAGAGTAGACATCTCCCCAAAGCTTGGTGCTATTAACATCAATATAGTAAGATAATACTTACATCAGATAAAATACGATAGACTACTAAGAAATAATTCATTAGTGGATTGAGATAAGTAACCAGTCAATTCAGTTGTTACACAGATATTAAAAAGACAGGACCAGATGGACATTTTAATCAAACAGGTATAAATTATGTCAGTATCTAAAATGACAAAGTTGAATACTAAACTCTTGTAGCTTATATTTTAAGCCAAGTGGGTGTATTTTTTTTCAATGATTTTTTGGTACTTAAATTGACTTTAAAATTATGGCTTTTTAATATTTTATTATGACCTTATACAAATTAATATCTTGAAACAGCATAAATATTAAATGATAATACTTTTACAGACAGATCATTTCTAATTTTCTTTCTAGAGTTCAAAAAATTGATTAAATACAGTATTATGGAACGAGGTCACATCATACCTGTATAACTCCCTAATATTATTTTAGATAATTGATTTGCAAAAGAATCATAAGGACTCGCCCAGCAGGAGTGGCTCAGCTGGCTGAGCACTGCCCTGCACCCCGAAAGGTCGCTGGTTGGATTACCCGTCCGGGCGCAAACCTGAGTTTCTGACCCAATCCCAGGTCGGGCATGTACTGAAGGCAGCCAACTGATCTCAAAAAAAGAATCATAAGGATTCTGCAAAGGACAATCTTCTCAAGAACAATGATTAGACAAACTTCTATCTGTTTGTAATTACAAACAAAATTTAGGTTTCTCAGTTCCAAGAGAAGAGACTCACTTTGGGGAGTCTGTTTCCTGATCTCCTTTCTCCCACACAGACATATTTTCTTTACCCAAGTAGGTGTGACAAGCAGTGCTGGTGTTGCCAAGAACATGGGTACCAAGGACTCTAGCCGGTTATATATGAAATAGAGTATATCATACACAACTTCTAATTAGTAAGAGTACCTAAGAATAATCTTTTGCTTATACTCCATTCCCCTGGCAAATGCTGCATGCTTTGCTGACTCTCCAGTAAACTTTTGGCTACCTAGTAGCAAATTTTGCCCTTGATTTCTCTGCAGATTACTCTGCATATGAGTCAGTGATTACATTTTACTCTCCTTTTGTGCCGGGGCTTATTCATTGTGTTATTGCCCCTCTTCACTCCTCTGGGCCACCTGTAGCATCTTCTGCACACCTAGGTTAATTCTTTACATCAGAAAAATCTGCTCTGCACTCCTCAGTATATTTTAATAAAAGAAGGCTGGTAGCAAACTGAGATTTCTGAAGTTACTTTGATAATAGATTTGTTTTCAATAACACTGTTTCAAAATATTTTACAATTACTAGCAAGAAAATTTATACTGAAATTTATAATTTTCAGCAGTTAATGGATTTATGTTGTTATGATTTAAAACTATAACTGTGCATTACTTGAACAAAACCCTGCTGAAGTATGTAATGTCACTAATAGTTTTCCTAAATGAAAATATATCAGAATTATCTCTCAACATACTAATATTTTTAAAAGAGGGCTTTTGTTTTGGTATCACATTGTGATACAGTCTTTTATAAAATAGGGAATTACATACAAATGTACAAAAAGATGAAAGAATACATTTAAAACTATAATTCTCCTTTTTCAAAAGGCTGAGTTTTATAGAAATGTATAACAAAACAAAAAAAAAGCAAAAGGGTAAAGGGAGAGAAAAGATATCTAGGAGACAATTTATTATTAAAAACAATTTTTTAAAAAATTGCCAGTAACAGTAACAGGAAACATGATTTTGTATCACTAGAATTGGTTTCTTCCAAACACCTTTCTATCTCCTTCACTAAGGAAATAATGTGTCATTTGATTTGGAAAGACTGATAGGGAATTTTATATAAATAAGTCATAAACTTCTACATGTTCAGAGAAGAGTGGTTTAAATTCAAGTTGTGGGAAACAAATTCAAGAAGCTGTGTTGCTCCTGAACTGGAGAATTCCAGAGAAGCGATTGTGAGCCTGAGAAGCGCTGCCTCCCCACAGAATCCCTCCAGGCAGCAGCTCTCACAGGGTCACCTGGGACTCCCAGTTCCCTGGGGGAGGGCATCAGTGTCCCTTACATTATCAGACCAAAGGCAAAAAGACTCTTTATAGTCTTTTCTTGGGTGGAGAAAAATGTCACAATGAACTGGGGATTTGAGGGGCAGGGAGGCAGAAATTATTTGAGGAAATAGTGACCGAGGAGACTGGTCTGCTATGCTAATTTCATTTACAAACACATTATAAGCATAAATTTTAGTCTCTGCCATTATGAACCTTACATTCAAGAGATAAGATAAACCTACATGAAACAAGTATTCAGGTCTAAAATGGTCAGTAAAGGGGAAAAAAAAAAAAAAAAAATATATATATATATATATATATATATATATATATATAGCTTAAATATATATATGTAAAATAAAAAATATATAAAAAGTAAATTTAATCTGCCTTCAGATTAAATGTTTCTTACTCTTCAGATTTCATCTACTTGAAGCATATTGACAAAGTTTTAGAAAAAGAAAACTTTATTTTCAGACATTTAATAAAAATTACTAATTGGAAAATACAGTCTGTATAATGATATCTATTTGGCTTTTATTTTGGGGCAATTAAGCCAAACACACACTCTATTAATCAATCAGATAAGCGTGGAAAGAGTGGATCTCAGCAGGAACCTCTTCAAGTCCTCAATCAGCCGCCGTAAATAGAAGTCCTCCAAGATTGCAGCACACTGTGTATGCAAAGAAGGGCCATCCCACTGTGTTTTTGTGCAGTTTCACTTCCAAAGGGTGCAAAAAAGATCACCCTCTAGGCTATAATACAGCTTTCAGTATTTGGCACTGAGCAGTCTTTCAGATTTCTGAACAGGCAAGGGAAATTTGATTAAGAATAGAAAATAAAAACTGGCTTTCAATTTTGTCAGAACTGAAAAGTGAGATTATTAATTTATAAAGTAAAAAAGTGATTCAAGGTTAATGGCCAAAGCATGATTATGAAAAGATATCACACACTATTTTCAAACAGTAATTATATTCAAATGAAATTTGTACTGTGATAAGTTAATACAAAATGTTATTTAATAGAAATTTAATATGCACAAAATAACTATGGTTATAACAAATGAATAAGAAAGGCTTTTCTTCTACATCAGTATTTCCCAAAATAAGATACTTATTTCAAAGCAATTGTAGAAATCTTTACAGAAAAAGAGGGAGGTGGAGGAAGGGAGGGAGGAAACAGAAAGAGAAAGAAAGGGAAGGAAATGCCATTTGACCCAGGGATCCCACTTCTAGGAATATATCTTAAGAATCCTAAAATACTAATCAGAAAGAATATACACACCCCTATGTTCATAGCATAATTATTTACAATAGTTAAGATCTGGAAGCAGCCCAAGTGCCCATCAGTAGATGAGTGGATAAAAAGCTGTGGGACATTCAGACCATGGAATACTACGCAGCTGTCAAAAAGAAGGATCGCTTACCCATTGGGACAGCATGGAGGGACCTGGAGAGTATTATGCTGAGTGAAATAAGCCAGTCAGAGGAAGACAAGTATCACATGATCTCACTCAGATGTGGAATCTAATAAACAAAATAAACTGATGAACAAAACAGAATCAAAGACCTGGAAGCATGGAACAGACAGACAGATCTCAGAGGAAAGGTGGGTAGGGGGGGCAGGAAGAAATCAACCAAAGAAGTTATAAGCAATAGACAGGTGAAAGCCTGGGTGGGGCGGGAGATGGGTGGAGGGGGGCAAAGGGGGGAAATGGAGGACATCCCTAATCCTCTCAACAATAAAATAAATGTTTAAAAAGTAAAAAGTAATTACAAAAAGTAAAAGGAATGATATTGGAATAAAAAAAGAAGTAATTGGAAAAGAGAAAAACTAATGTTTAAGAATCAAAACTATAACCTAGGCCCTGACCCGGTGGCTCGGCTGATTGAAGCATTGTCTCCTACACCAAAAGTTTGTGGGGTTTGCTTCCTGGTCAACAGCCAATTCATGTTTCTCTCACAACAATGTTTGTCTCTCTCTCTCTCTTTCTGTCTCTCTCTCTCTCTCTAAATCTATCCTCGGGTGAGGATTAAAGGAGATTATATATACATATAATCTAGGAAATTAGTGTTTTTTACGAATAAGATAATTTATAGTATCTTGGACACTACTGTAGACATATTATTACTCTATAAATATTTCTTGATTCTTGACTTACTATAGTATGCCTCAACCTATTTTTCCATGAAAAACTGGTACTGGAAATGTTCTGTGGGATGGGTGCACTTGCCAACCAAAGGAAAGTGTTTGTGTTCAATAGAAATGACTGAAACTATTTTCTTTATTTAATTCTATATCCCTAATCCCAAGGCATGGCACACAGCTGGTCCAAAAATTGTTAATTGAATAAGTCAGTTAAACTTAGAAAATCATGTATCGTAAATCCCTTCTTTAAAAACCCATTTTAAAAATATATATTTGTATTTATCTCTATACCTATATTTATATCTGTAATATAAATTACATTCTTCAAACTCAAATGCCCAAGAGACATACCTTTGTTTTCTATAATGATTCAGTTCTTAGTTCCTAGATGACCTAGGTGACAAAACAGTTCATCTCAGACATTCTAGAGGATCTCTTCTAATTTAGGATCATATTCTGATTCAAAATTTTTCTTACAAAATTCTCAATTATTCAGTGTGGGGATTGAGTGTTTTGACCACACTGAAGTCCTGATTGCCTCTGGGGTATTTGTCGTCCTTGTCTGTCCACCTGGTCTTCCAGTCCAGTGGATCTTTGCTGCTCCTGCACAGTCCCTGGTTCTGTGCAGTGGCTGGTCCTGATTTCCATACAGGAGGGACAAAGAAGACTCAATTTAACTGGAAGGAAAATGCTAATGAACATATCTTGAACTGGACGTGCATAGCTGACATTGTTTCTAATTTTAATTGTGTGTTTATTGGGTTATACTTTAAGGGAGCTGATGGAAATTATTATGGAGTCACTAACAACCTGCTAGTCCCATTCCCAGCCACAAGTTGATGTTACTGCTAAATCTCCACTATGCTCATGGCTCAAAATCGTTCTGTATTTCTTAGTCTTGGTTAGTGCCTAGCAAGCTTTTAGGAGGCCTGTGATTCCATATCATTAGATTCATAATATTCTGTTCTGGTAAGTATGAGCAAGGTATTCTTTGCTACTGTGACCTAAAGGCATCCTACTCTAGACAAGGCAAAATTATTCCCCTTTTGTTCTTTGCAAAATGTAATGTCTGTGCCAATTCCCCTTCATGTTATGGCCCTTTAATTATATGGAAGTCCTAAGCTTTTAGAAAGAATTATCAAATATTTATGAATACCACTTTACTGTCTGTCCCATAACTTTACCTGTAACCTGCTTGAATGCAAAGAAAAAGAATTGGGGATAAAAAAGTTAAGATATTCTTAGATTGTTCTGTATACTATTACAAAATACCACAGATGGAATAGGTTATAAACAATAGAAATATATTTCTCACAGTTAGGAGGCTGGAAGTCCAAGAGCAGGGTGCCAGCCAGCATCGTTGGGTGAAGTCCCTACATTGCAGGCTTCTGCTTGTATCTTCACATGGAGGAAGGGGTGAAGGATCTCTCTGGGACCTCTTTTATAAGAAGCCCATTAATTCCACTCATGAGGACCCTGCCCTTATATCTGAATCACCTCCCAAAGGACCCATCTTCTAATACCATCACAGGATCACCTTTGGGATTAGGATTTCTACGTATGAATTTTGGGGGACACAGATTCAGACTGTAGGGCTGTAGCAAAATATTTCCCAGACCGTGTATATTAAAAGCTTAGCCTAAAGAAATTGGATAATATATTTTAATTAATATTGTCCAAATTTTTTAGAGCAAGAAAGAGTTTACCTTTTCTAGTCTTTCATATTAATGACCCATGGCCAGGGAGCTGTAGGACACCTTTTGGGAAAAGCTTATTTAGATACTTACAAAGATTGAAGTGTGAATATTTAGACTGAGGTATAAGGTACCACTAACTGGTAGTTATGGAATTACTAAGAAGAGATAAAATGTAAAAATAAATATTTGTTTAGTTTGGAAAAGCGACAAATGATTTGTACTATCATCAAGTGCAACATGAGTAATTGTGGAGATTGGAAAACAGCTGGTTTTTCTCTACCCTGAGGAAAATAAATGAGCAAATATTGAAGCAAGAATTTGGTCAGACAAAAGTGAATTGTTCATTATAAAATGTTTAATACTAAAGAGGACCACAAAATATATATATAGGATTTTTATTTCTGGAAAACTTAAAGGCAAGAAAGGAAAAACTTTCTACTAACAAATGTACAATTCAGCCTATGTGAATAGGAAAAAAACAATATGACTAATAGTATTTCTTCCTCTTAATCCACCAAGCAGAACTCACCTTCTATCCACTGTCTACTCTCTTATGTTGCATTCATTTACCTGAAACTTAAGTTCTCATCTAGTTTTAGAGAAAATCTGTCCCTTATAAGAGAGTAAGCCCATTTTGTCACAAAGGGATAATGTTTTTTTTGGTGTTTTTTTGCCAAAATCAAAAATTTCTGTTGCAGTTATCCTACAGCTGTTACCCAAACATTCTTTATGTATGTCATTCTCTTTCTACCAAAATAAAGCTATTTGAGCTCCTGACACTAATTACTGATTTCTGGCCTCCTGTTTGTTATTTTTTTAGAGTCCTCTGATCAGATATATCTAAATTATTCTACTTATGGCATCTTTGACCTGCATAGTAAATGCCTATGAACTAGCTTATAAATTGGTACCAAGTTTTCTTGCTTTATCGAATCTGAAATTGATCTCTAAAGTTCTTTACCAATTGCTCCTACCACTTCAACTCACCCTCCCTTCTCTCATATATCTGGATCCAAATTGTCTGTTCCAGCCACACATGGTGAACAAAACATGTTTTTGTTTTTTTGTATAAGCTATTATATGCCAGTAACTCAAACTTGAGCTCTTGTTATATTCTAATACTTAGAAAAATACCAGCACAAGATTTCAACAAATATCGATTTAAGAAAGAAATGAGTGACCGTGTGAGTGAAGGAATGAATGCCAACATAAAGCTGGGGCCTATTATAACAGAAGCTGTCAGCTCCTGCAGCTTTGGAATCAGTACAGAAAGGTACAGAACTGGAGGAATGAGTAGGATAATGAACTGACTGATCATGAAAGTACTTTTCATATTTGAAAATCCGGAAATGTAACTAGATGTTCTTTGAGGAACCTAAACTTAACTTGAAAAGACTGAAGGCAGGTGTTCTGTAAGACAGGGCGTCTAGGAAGGAACATACTGGGATGGCAAGGCTAGGTGGGCAGGAAGGGTGACGGTTAAGTTTGTGTTTGCGTGTCCATTGTTCAATTTTAACGCTGTAATGCTAGGTGCCACAGCCTTAAAAGTCAGATGCACCCTGGCCAGTGAGGCTCAGTGGTTAGAGCGGCAGCACAGGCACGGAGGGGTCGTGAGTTCGATTCCCGGTCAAGGACATGTACCGGGGTTGCCGGTTTGATCCCTGGCCCTAGTCAGGGCACATTCGGGAGGCAGCCAATTGATGCGTCTCTCTCACATTGATGGTTTTCTCTTTCTCTCCTCCCCCCCCCACCCTCCCTTCGACTCTCTCTAAAAATAAAAAAAGCAATGAAAAAAAACAACAACAAAAGTCAGATGTTACAGAACAAGGGCCATTTCGGTGATAATGAAGACCTTACTTTTGGATACCCAATACTTGGTCTTATAACACCACTGCTCCTGAGTGGTGGGTAATTCATGATCTGTACATTAATTGTCACCTCCCATCCTTGACCACTAATCACACCAAGCATTGATGCTCTCACCAATTTTCCTTAACGATCAAAAGTGATGACTATTTTGAATGATACTTTTGGTGCTATCATAGTGGGTGAAATAAAGTCAATGTTCAAAACATAGATGTACCCTATTCCCAATTAATGTAAATAAGTGTCTTTACTTGCTTCAAAATTTACCATTTGTATAGTTTCTCTAATTCTTCTTAATTTCATGTATTCTTTTTCTTTTCCACTATTGATATAAAACAATGGAACGTCTTTTCTCTGCTGAGAAATATGGATCCAAGTTGAAAAGCAAATCACTCTAGACAAAAATTTATGAAAATTATATTTGATACAGCCTAGATTATAAAATAGTAACCATGAAGTTTAATGCTTATTTTTAAAGATTTGAATCATTATAAGACTTGCAAAACTAATTGTAAAATCACAAAAAATCTCTTACTAACTACTAATATTTTTATGTAAAATGTGATTTGCAAAAGATATTTCTCTAACTTTTTTATAGTACTTACTGAATTTTTCAAGTGAGGAAGTTTGTTATTTTTGGTACACTTTATCCATATTTTATTTAAAGAACTAAAAGCAGCATCTATTCATTTACCATGGAAATTTCTTAAAAATCAAGAATTTTACATAGTTCTAAACATGAAGTTTAAAATATCTCAAAAATACAGTTCTATATTTGTGCAATTCAAGTATTGTAATTAAAACAAATTTTTCTCATCCCAGAAAATACATACTTTTTAATCAGAAAAAGTATCACATTTTGAACATGAACCAAATAAAAAACTGCTGTGTTAGATAACTTAAGTACTAAAAATATTTCTCCATATAATAGTCAAATTTCAGAAACATACCTTAGGGTTTTTTTTTTTAAAAAAAAAAAGCTTTTTTTTTAATCTGGGAAAGCTACCCAAGAACATTAAAAAGAGCAGGAGAATAAAAAGGATTTAAACATTGTACAATAGCTCTTTTGGCTCAATTCTTATAACCTCCCTAAGGACCATGAATGCACGAGATTCAAAAGATGACTAAAATATAAATTTTTAAAATATTTTTTGAGATAAGCTGAAAGGAGCATAAATAATAACTTAGGACTATAAATATCACCTTTTTAAATACTGTCTACAGTCTGAAGAATAAAAAGCATTTATTTTGTATAGGCCTGGCCTTATGACTAGATGGAGTCGGTTGATGTGACAGAGGAATTCTGAACCAAATCAAGCCCACCAAATACTCTCCTCAAATCTGGATGGCACCCATTGAATCTCATAAGTTCTCTTCTTTGATATTCTCCTATAAAATATTTGTAGGAGTTTTTACTAATACTAATATTTATTACTGCTAGTACAAACAATGATGATTAGAATGACAGTGACTAAACACATAGTATTTACACTGTGCTAGGCACTGTTCGAAGCATTTTACAGATGTGTCTTCATTTAATCTTCACAATAAATCCAGGAGGAGATACTATTATATTCCCAATTTTGCCTACACAAAAGCCAAAATACAGAGATGCTAACCTGTCCAAGGTCACGCATCTATTTTTGACAAAGCCAGGATATATTATATGAAATCCCTCTGTGGTGTCAGAAACCAATCAGAATCACATTTCCCCTAAGGGAAGGAACACAGTGGACCACACTATGGACATATTAGGGTATTGTCTACATGATGAAGAATATATACAGGAGAGAGGAGATAGGAAATCTGAATAAAAATGGTACATCACTGATGAAGAAAACTAAATTCAAGGAAGAATGAAATTTTAACGACAAGTTTGAGCTACTTCAGGGTTTTTATTTACAATTTTAGTTCTAAGTGTTTTTCCATATTTAATTTATATACTATACTGTTTGTTGAAAATGTTTTTAATCATCAACCAGAAATGAAATGTTTGTGCCTTTTTTATTTACTGCCTATGGATATCTAAAACTTAAATCTCCAATTTCCAAGAAGGTATTTATCACTATTGTTTATTAAAATGTCTTCGAATGAGTAAATACACTTTTTATTTAACAAGTACGCAAATATTTTTGCTATACCTTCTGTAAATCTTGTGAATGTGCCATGAATCCTGACAAGATTTAGTTCTCTGTGATATTAGAATGTATTTACTACAAAATCTCTTTTTCCAAAATACTAGTCAGTGTTTCCTGGATGGCTCTTCCTAGGAGTCTTTGGGAATTGATTCTAAAAGAAATTTCAAATCTAACTGGTTGATCTAAAATCAGCTTTTATGTTAGGCTGTCTAAAAAAAAAAAAGTTTTTTTTAAAGAGGTTTATAGTGACTTATCCTCCATCAATCCATTTATTATTATTCCATTTTTACAGTCAACATCAGACAGTCATATAAAATGGTTCAAAGACATTTTAGAAACTTATGATTTCCTAAAAAATGATACCTAATATGCACTGAGCATGTTCCAGATATTAAGTTTCTTACAAAAGGTAGGCACTGTTACTATTGCTATTTTATGAACCCGAGCTAGAATTATATTAAGCCATTCACTGAAGTTTGCACAGTCAGTTGGTAGCAGGGCTGGGTTCAACCCTAGGTAGCCACAGGCAGAACCCACAACCCTAAATTCTTCTACATCACGAAGATGAATAATTGTGGATGATCATCTAAACAGAACTACCATTGCCATTACCCCTCCTTTTCCGCTTTCTACCTCCCTTGCCTCCGGCAATCACCCTACTGTTGTCTAACTCTCTTTTTTTTTCTGTACTTAATGGTGATGGAAGGAGACCTGACTTGGGGTGATAAACACATAATACAATATACAGAGGATGAGAATTGTACACCTGAAACCTGTATAACTTTATTAACCAATGTCACCCTAATAAATTCAATTAAAAAAAAAAAAAAATGGGACCAACAGAACTATGTCAAGGTCTTTGAAAATTAAAGAAATTTAGTGATGTTTCACAATAAGCCCCTAGTTCAACACGTGGTGTTACAAATATGTCATGTCAAGATATAATAATAATATCTAAAAAATGAGGAAAAATTGAACACACCTCAAGTTTTTTTCTTGTTTGTGTTGTTGTTCCTAGTAACTACTAGTATGTATAACCACCACCCCAATTAAGATTCAGATACATCCATCATGCCAAGGTTTCTTCATGACCCCTTCTAGTCCATATGGAGCTCTCACAGGCAACCGTTGCTTTGATTCCTCATGTTTTAAATTTTATAGAAAAGAAATCATATGGTATGTATTAGCTTTTTTTAACCTAAATAATATTTTTGAGTTTCATTTATTCTTCTTGTACATTAGTAATTATTCATTTTTTTCCTCTCTTTTTTTTTTATTGCTGAGCTGTATTCCATTAGATGAATTTATTACCCTTTGTTTCTTGAGCTTGGCCAATCAGATGTTCTCTCACAGGACATAAAATTATAAAATTCTTTTGAGCTAACAAAAATATACTTTCAAAATAAAGATTATTCGCAGTGACAGTGTGGCAGGGTAATAAGAAACTAAGAAAATTCCTGTGCAAGTGGAATGGGGAAACTGAGACAAGAAAATTTAAAAAGCCAAACAATTTGAACAGCATACAGCCAGCTTGTGAATCGCAAGACCTTATCTTCCCCAAACCAAGGACACTAGAAAGCAAATGGCTTATACTTCCCCTCTCTAATGGAGAGAATACACAGCTTAACTCAACCTGGGCTGGGAAACAGAGAACAAAGACCAATTAATGCATTTGTTCCAATTAATGCATTTGTTCCAAGACAGATAAAGTCAGTAGAACAAATAACAAAAACCCATTAAAGCCAGACAGACCTAAGATAAAAATAAAATAGTAAAACACACCAAAGAATTATCCAAAACTCCCCTATATACTCATTTTGAGACATTAGCATATTAAAAACACCCGGAAAGCTACTGAAACCCTCTCCTAAGATTTTCACCTGCAGAAAAAAATAAAAGATAAAAAACACTCAGGACAAAGCCTCAGTGGGGGCTCTCTCTAGAGCATGCCCATAGCCCTTCTCAGGCATGAACTTTTTATTTCTTTCTAAACTCTAAGGTCCTCAGGAGACTTGCAACCAGGGCAGCAGTGAGCAGCGGCAGCTCAACCCGGCCTTGCCCCTGATCCTGTCTCCAAGGCCCTCTTTTTCTCTGACTTTCCAGTGAGCTAACAGCAGCCCCGCCTTGGTTCATTTCTTTCCTGTAACGTTTCTAGAGAGCCAAAGCTGAGCGTCACCTAGGCTCTCTCCTGTTGCTTCTACCTTAAATTCTTCCTTTGTTTCACTGTCCCCAGCTTAATAAATGTACCCTCAAAACCACCTGGACTCGCGCTTGAAATAGCTCCTACAACAAAGTCAAGGGCTCATACACTACAGGCCAACCTGAGGCAGACCCACTCTGGGCTGGTCCCTATCTGGTAAGAGCAGCATTGAGAGAGTCCAGAGGCAGCCAGAATCTGGTGATGGTGATTAAATAAATAGAATGGGATCCTAAACGCATCATTTCAGTTGTGTCATCTTACCTACAATTCTTGCTACCTGGGTTTTCTTTGTAATGGCCCATTTTCCTAGACTGAGTCACCAACCTTTCCATAAATTCTCAGAACTTCTTGATAATCTTCCTTGTAGGTTTCTGCTAAATATTTCAGAACTGCTTTTTATTGCTTTCCACTAAGAACCTTTATTGGTCAACTCATTTCCTTCAATACCTTAAGATTATAGGTCCAACACCCTCATTTTATGCATAGTCGAAGGTAATAAAAATTCAAAAGTCCTGATCATAGCAATAAAAGTAGTTACTGCCAAAGTGGTTAAATTTCTTTGTCACTGGATCAATGATTTCTTTTAATTCAGAAAGATATGAAAGTTCAGAATCATAAATTTTTAAAGTCTTTATTTATTTATTCATTCACCAAAAAGTAGTACATGCAAAATTAATGATAAAGAAAAATATTCACTGCATGTTTTGAGGAAAAGACTGATACACATACAGTCACATTATATAAAAGATGTGTGCACATTTTTATACATATATTGAGATACTGTTTTCCAAAATAAAAATAGTATTTACATAGGATAGTAACTGAAAATCATAATATTAAGTTTTTTTCTGTTTTCTACAATAAACATAAATATCTTTAAAATCAGAGAAAAAATAGATTTTATAAAACTAAGTTAGTGTCATAATTGAATTACTATTTTGTTCTTTTGATATTTTTAAAAAGATACAGTTGTACTATTGCTTGTAATATATTTTAACTAGAGAGAGAGGTGAATAAAAAAATAATATAAGATGATATCTTTTTAATGCAGGCAAATAGAGCATCCTATAGAAGCGATCTTAGAAAAAGGTGACCCTCCTGTTGGGAGTAGAGAAAAAGCTTCAGATGGAAGGAAGTATTGTAATTCTCCCTGAAAGAAGGCAAAGTGAAGTTACATGTTTTAAGGGAATGGAATGTGGCTAGAGTGTTACATGTGTTGGAAGAAATGGAGAAACAGAAGTTTGGGAAAGAAATTAGCAAGCAGGCCTTAGAAAGATCACTCTCTAATTTCCCCTCAATCTTCCAAAACAAAATCTCGGTTTGGTTCTAATCTGCCTTAAATTATTTTGAACTCAGCCCTGGCCTGTGTGGCTCAGTTGGTTGAGGTTCATCCTGTGCACCAAAAGGTTGAGGTGTGTACTGGAGGAAATTGATGTTTCTCTCTCTTCCTCTCTCTTTCTCTCTCTCTAAAAGCAATAAAAACATATTTTTAAAAAAATATCTTGAATTCAATGAATCTGTTTTTAACAAAGAACTGCTTTTAACATGTAATAGTTTCTAGAGAATTTTCTTGATTACAGTAATTTTATGTGGACAGTTAACTTCAGTTAATGATAATGGGCATTGAGTACATATTTCTTTAAAAATAAATTTATTGAAATGTAAAAAGTCACTAACATAAGAATAATGTTAAATAACAGCACTGAGTTTTGTTAAAATAACAAGGACATTGTGATATTAGCTGAGGTTTAGAAAGTTTTGAAATAGTAATTGAACAATTTGAGGTTTTGATTAGAAAACTGTTTTCCAGAATTTACAATCCAATCCCTTTAAATTAAGTCATATATTTTAGATTAATTTTCAGCATTTTCCTCATAATCATGATTATGATTGAAGATGAATAGGGTAGTGGGGGGAAAAAAGAAGCAGTCATGAAATCAAGTCTCTATTCTCTCGGAATATTTCTGAGTATTTAGCAAGCTTTGTTGTGTCACTCATGATGAGACCTCCAACAAGTCACCCAACATCTTATAATTTTCCCCTCCCTTCCATCTTTCCCTTTTCTTCAAAAAGAGACTTTTAAAAGCACATAGGTAAATAAAGTCACTGGATTTGTGATGTTAATTTTCAGTCCATGTTCTGAGATTTCCAAAGATTCTGCGATGGTACAGATGGGGGGCATAGCAACAGGGATAAAAGACTTTCCTTCTCCATCTCCTCTAATCCCTTTCAACCCAAACAGCTTCCCTATTTATACATTTTAACACTTTTGTGATGAATACGTCCTTGAATTAAATTTAAAAGTCTTTGATTAGATTTTTCCAAAAATTTTAGTTTTAAAAAAGAAGATACTCCATTTATTTATTGTCTCTGTTCATACTATTCTTAACTCCTAAGTCTAATAATATTTTATAGATATACTTCTCTATATTATTGGTGTAATTAGGAGTGGTTGCAATACATATACCCACTCTTAAAATGTGTAGGTTTACTTCTTTAGAAAAGAATGGACTACAGGTCATCATACAACTGTTTTTCTTGTGGGTATCACAATTTGTTCCCGAGAAACAAATGCAAAGTTGCCTAGTTAAATAAACTTTCCAGTAAAATCAGAGACAGCATGTGTATAGTTGACACTAAAAGGTTATTTTTTCTCACATTTTTCATGTAGGACCAAAAAAAAATCTTATTCAAAAGTCTCACTATCAGTAAAATGAAGCAATTGAAACATTCGGATTCACTCCACAATGTATTTTTTAAAATATAATGTAGTTTGGCTGATCTGCAGAACAAATCTATTTGAACTGAATAGACTACTTATCTCTTTCTTTACCCAAGGCAATACTGTTGGATACTGAGTAGAGTAGCATATAGAAATTACAATCATATTAAAATGACAAAAGTTAGCTTCTAAAAGGGTAAGAGGACTTGGGTATGAAAGAAAAAAGTTTTCAAAACACAGACACACAATGCAAAGCCATTAACCATTCATTCCTGAACACAGGAGAATTTAAAGATGTATTAAAGAATCTGAATGTAGGTTTTGTGGTCATTTATGGCAGGTGTGTAGGGAAATAGCAAGATTTTGATTTCGATTTAACCTTGGCATGAATGCTAAGACTTTTCAAACAAAAAATATATTTATGAAATATGACTATTTAATAAAGCCTCCCAATGTTTTTAAATGGATTTTTTAAGAGTTTCAAAAGACAGAAAAAAATGAGAAGACAGCATAGTGAACTCTCATAAACCCCCCTCACTGAGTTTCTGTGTTAACTCTTACATTAGTATGGTATGTTTGTTACAATTAATAAACCAATATTTACCTGCTACTACTACATACTTTATTCAGATTTCCTTAGTTTTCATCTATGATCTTTTTCTATTCCAACCTACCACATTACTTGCTATGTCTCCTTAGACTTTTCTTGGCTTGACAGTTTCACAGAATTTACCATTCATGCATGTAATTTTGTAGGATTTTTCAGGGTGCCTTTGATTGGAATTTGTCTGATGTATTCCTCATGATCAGACTGGAGTTATGATTTACTGAGAGGAAGACCACAGCTGTAGTGTGTCATGTTTATCACATATCAAGAGTACATACTATCAACTTGATTTATCACTGTTGATATTGGCCTTGATTATGTGGTTGAATTAGTTTTTGTCAGGTTTCTTCACTGCAAAATTATCCACCACTTTCCCATCCCATGTTTTTATACTGTGTTCTTTAGAAGAAAGTAACCAACCATTGCTCACACTTAAAGACGGGATATGTCCTTCACCCTCAATGAATGTGAAATATTTACATAAATTCTATGGAATTATTCTACAAGAGATATGTGTCTTTTCTTATCCTGTTATTATTCATAAAATCATTTATTTATATCAGTGTGAATTTATAGGCACTATCTAATACTTTGACTTATAATTCAATATTACTTTATTTTATTGCTCCAAGTGTTATAGTTTTGGCCACTGGGTGCTCCAATTGTCTTTGTTTCCCTTTGATATAACTCCACAAGCATAGGTATTCCTTTCTTACTGCGCATTTCCTTAATTTCTGGCAATGCAAGATGCTCCAGATTCATCTTGTATTGTTCCTGCCCCAGTTCTAGGATCAGACATTTCTCTAAGAAGCTCTGGTTCCTTTCACTGGACAATAGCATTAGAAACCAAGAGACGTGCATTGGTGTGCACACTGCTATGCGGTTAGTTCCAAGCTCTTTTAGCGGCCACAGCAAGGAAACATACCTATGTATACTAATGTGTATATATATGCAGAAGGTCCTTGAATAACATTGTTTTGTTCATTGTCATTTCCTTATAATGTTGATGAGATGCCAGAAACTTAAACTCTTGTTATATCAATAAAATTGGTTTTGTTATACATCATTTCGCATAAAGTTACAGAACCTACTAACATTAAGTGAGAGCTTACTATACATGTGTCTATAAATATTGTATATGTAAATATCTATAGCTATATTCAGCGAACTGTGAAACCATGCTGTCTTCAACTTTAAATCCATTCCAGACTCCTCTCTTGCTTATCTGCAAGCTCTCAAACTGTGAGAAACCTGGCTCCCACCATCTGCCATCCCTTTACTTAGTTGTTTATTTCCAGTCTATAAGTATAGCAGTGTCAGAATTGCTAACCTACATACCCCACAAAAACAGCCTTTTCATTTTATTTTATTTCTTCCATCACCATTTATTCCCTCTATGCCTTCTTCTACCTCCCCCTCCCCCTGCAATCACCACAGTGTTGTCCATGTCCCTGAGTTTGCTCTCTCTCTCTTTTTTCTTTTCAAAACAGCCTTTTAAAACCACAACATAATGCTTACCTGCAGCTCCTTTGCTTTTAGTTCTACACATTCTACTCATTTCCAGAGTTAATCTGGGGCTGCATCTTTTCCCCCAAACTCTTTGGTGAAATTGCTTCATGCATTTCTAATACAGTGAGACTGTTTTCTCACATTTGCATTTCATCCTGTGATCTCTCACCTCCTAAATGATTCGTTTAAAATTTCCATACTTTAAGGCATGTCCTGTAAAGTTTTGTGCGTTTTGACAAATGTGTATTGTTATGTATCTATCATACAGTATACAGAAGAGCTTCACCGCCTAAAAATCTTATGTTTCACTTATTCATCCTAGCTACCTTTTCCAGAGCTCCAACAACCACACATTTTTATTGTCCATAGTTTGCCTTTTTGAGGTGCCAAATAATTGGAATCATATAAATATGTATGTTACAGGCTAGTGAGAAGCCAGAAAAATTCCAAGGCAGGAGGAACAGGGAAACTGAGACAGGGAAAATTAAATAAGACCAAGCAGTTTGGTCAGCCTGCAGCCATTATCTTCCCCAAACTAAGGACACTTGAGAGCAAATGGCAATGTCTCTCCAAAGACAGCAGAGAGGGGAGGGGAGGGGGAAGGAGAGTGCAGTCTTACCTCATCCTACTCCCTAAACAGAGAAGCCAGCAGTCTCAGGGCTTGGCAAGAGAAAATTGCCAGGTGCTTCTCACAAATTCTGGGAAGGCCGCAACAAAGTAAAAGGAGAATCTTGAAAATTAATCTGAACCAAAATATTTGGCAGAGGAATTTTAAAATCTATAGACAGAAAAGCATATAAAGCAGAAACATCCCCACCCCACTTGCTCTTCAGATTAGCTGAGAGCCCATCTGCACTTGATAAGCTAGATGTACAGATTTACTTGCCTTGCTTCTTTAATAAATTTGTAGGCTTTACTTTCTTAACAAAATACTTTCTTAATAAATTGGCTTTACTGCAATGCAATCATCTGGTATCACTCATTTGGATTCATTCATCTGAGCATGACAAGAACCAAGGTGGGGACAGCCCTCTCCCTCTGAATCAAGGGAGCCATCCAATTTCACCTCTCTGATGTCTGTGTGAGGCACCTGTAACATGTAGACATTTTAGACTGGCTTTTTAACTTTAAAACTTTACATCGCTGAATAATTTGCTATTTGATGGCTGTACTCACTGTTTTTTCATTCCCTTATCGAAGGACATCCTGGTTGCTTTTAATTATTGGTGTTTGAGGTTAAAGCTTCTACAAACATTCTTGTGCAGGTTTTGTGTGGACATAAGTTTTTGAATGATTTACTTAATACCAAGGAGCACTATTACAGGACTGTTCTGTAAGACTTCGTTTACTTGTGTAAGAAATCACCAAACTGTTCTCCAAAGGCGATGGGCGGTTTTGCATGCCCACCAGCACTCAGAGCTTCTAACGCTCCACATCTTCCCCAAGGATTGGTATTATCAGTTTGACAGGCAGAATAATGTCCCTTTAGTCTATGTGAGATAAAACTCTTAGAAAATATTTTACAAGGGAGACTAGGCCTTTGTTATGGAAAACATACCTAGTGTACTTCATGAGGTTAACTGTTTTCATACTTCTGACTGATTTTTCCTGCCTGTTTACCATGAGATCCTGGTGAGGTTCCTGGAAATAAACCCATGAAAGCATAGGGACCTCCTAAGACTCGTGCTTCCAGAAGTTATTTACTCTCATGCTAGTCCACAATCCTCATCACTGAAGTGGTCCTGTCAGTGGCTTTTGGTCTAAGTCAGCTTGTCTCGGCAGTGATTTTATGTATGTGCCTGTCTCTCCTGATTCCTGAGTTGTGGTTTGCACTGTGACCTCAGTTCTCTAATGGATAAGATGGATCATTAATTTTCCGTTTGTTCAGCTTTTATCTTGTTAAAAGGATAAAAGTGACTACTTCCAATCTCTTAACATGTAGAGGCTGGAATTGAAGTCTCCTTCAAATGATATTTCTTTTTTGTTGTTAATTTAGAATGTACTTTCTGATCTTCTGTGGTCACTTTAAGTCCACTGAATCTTTTTTATCTTACAAAATCTCTCTTATCTCTAGTACCAAATCTTATCCCCTTCTCAAACACATAAAGCCATGAATCTTCTCATACATCTTCAATTCATTTTCAGTGTGACGTGCCCCGAGTTATGCACTCAGAGAATGACTTAATACCTTTGTGTCTCAGTTTTCTCATCTATAGAGGGTAGAATCTTGAATACCATGCTAGGTTATCTGTAAATTTCCCTCCATTGCTAATATTCTGTGTAAAGTATGTAAAACAAGTTTTGACAATGGAATCACAATTTGAATCTAGTAATAGTTCTCAAGATGAAGTTACTGAACTATCAGCACCAGCATTACCTGGGAGATTTTTAGAAATGCAAGTTCTGCGGCACCACACAAGAACTAAGGAATAAGAAACTCTGAAGATGGAACCCAAGATCTGTGTTTTAACAAACCCTACAGGTGATTTGGATACAAGCTACATTTGAGAACTACTGTGTTAGGACAATGTATTATTTTACATAATCCTACTCTAAATTTTTGGAAATTAAATAATCGTAATTTATATTTATTATTTCTATCTATTTGAGCTCCCATATATTGGTTTTCAAATAAAAATTTATGTTTATTTATAAACATAATCCTTTGTTTTTGAGTACTTTTTTTTAAAGTATAATTTAGTTTCTGTAAAAGTCTGGGACTGATTATAGTTATATGGATCATTTAGTATATCTATAGATTCAGTTAGGGGCATTTGTCAATATAAACAGAAGTGGAACAGTAATGTAACAGGGCTTCATGAGCATGACTTTTTAATGAATTTTAGTGAATGCTTGGAATTTGAACTTCCACATTGACACATATAAATGTGAATCAGGATAAATGATCAGTTATGACTATCATGTTACTAGATTTTATAACTGTGAACATAATGAAGACATATTTTTCCCTAATACACTTAAGGGCTTTTTTTGTAGGGCAAACATTTGATTAATATTTTGTTTCATCACAGGCAAATCATCCCATATTTTTCCTTTCTTCTGTCCTTAGTTCCTTTCAATATGCATAATATTAACATAGATCAACATTTATTTCCAAGAATACATTATTTTCTCAGGTGATGAAGCTTTGAAAGAGTAACATGGATGCTTTCTGTAGAGTTAACCTGGGTTAGTTTCATTATCAGATAAACAATCTGCAATCTGCAAGCAAATACTTTTCGACAAGGTTAGAAAAGTTCTTTATAAAGTTAGGTGGATGTTGAGAAGGGTAAAGAATCAAGATTCTCCACAGCACATTCTATTATGACTCCCTTAAAAAGCAACTATTTACAAACCATTATTCCCCCATGTCTGGATCAATGATTTTCTATGAAAATATTTGTGTGGGAAGGAAACAATGACCAAGTTTGATCCAAACAACTCCTGGAACAGAGCTGACTGACTGTGATGTTTACTAAATGTGCAGATTGCAGGCTTAGACCGATTAAATCAAAATGGAAGAGTTTGAAACACAAATATTGGCTCAGAAACCTAGAGAAACTCTGGATCCTGTTAAAAACTCAAGTCATTTCTTAAAAACCTATTCAAAACATTGAGAGAATTGATATTGGTCCTTTGTAGTGAATATTGTTTTACTGTGGGAAACGTAACAAGTCTCCTTAATAGACCAATTTATTAAAATTCTATTAATACAAATGTGTTGTCATATTAACTGTAATGATGTCCCAGTAAAAAATTTAAATAGTATTCATGAGATGGAATTCTGAAGATTTAATATGCTACACAATTAGCATGTAAAGCATCACATAGAGTACAACAGTAATTATTTATTTTTAATGTATTTTTTATTTAAGTATAGCTTGTATACAATCTTATATTGGTTATATTAATTTCAGGTGTTCAATATAGTAAGTCAAAACTTTGATACCTTACAATGTGATCACCTCACTAATTCTAGTAATTATCGGATACCCTGTAAAGTTATAATATTATTGACTATTTTTAAAAATACTGGTTTACCTCTCCATAGAGATATAATACACTAAGGAATATTTTTATTAAAATTAAGTTTAAAATAATAGTAAATATAATTATTTTAGACTATCAGACAACAACTAACTGTTAGGAGGCAATGACATATAGAAAGTAACCATGATTTTTCAATCCTTTTGATTTATTTTCTTTGTGGCTGAGGGAAACTAAAGTATATTTAAGACTGACTTGTTTCATGATCTTTTTAATCTTGTGCTATAAAGATGGGTTTCATGTTGTGATGGTAGCTAAATTGAGAGGTACTGTTTACTTTTAGGACCTCATTGATTTTCCACATCTGTTTTATGTGTCACAACAACAACACTTTTTTAGCAAAAGGGTGATTTAAGAGCCATGGTAAATATATAGTAAGAAAATAGTGACCTGAAAATAAAAAGCTGGTAGTGTTCATATCAACACTTAGAACAATTTCTAGACTATATTAGGAATTCAACAAATACTTTAAAACAAAACAAAAAATACAATTAAATATATTATCAGTTACTTAATTGACAGAATATTTACATTGGTTCTGATTTCAAATATAGCTACACTAAGACATAAACTGAGTGAAGAAACAGACATTATTTGCAATTATTTTCTAAGCCAAATGAGTAAAAGATACTAAATATATTTCAAGTTTTTTATTCTATGCCTGATAAGGTAATATCTCCTCTGATTGATTCAAGGAAAATTTTAAAAAAGCAACTCTTATGGATTCTCATGACCTGGTGACCTCGTTTCTTTTTGGAGGATAGCCATATCTTTCATTAATCAATGATTTAATAGTTAATTTTTAGAGTGCAGTCATTAGGAAAACAGGCAGTGGATTGTATTTGACCCAACCCTTGCTCTAGATAGTGAATGTACATAACGAAGACATACTATCCAAAAGCTCAGTCTAGAGGGATTGAAAGAATGAAAGGTTTTGAAGAACAAAAGGATACATCATAGGATACTGAAAAGTGTGATGAAAGATTAGGAAAAATTAGAAACAGGACTACCTCTAGTTAGTGTTGAGAGACTGGGAGAAAACAAAAATATACCCACGAAATATAATTCTAAACATTGAAAAGATGAAAATTAAGGTAACAAGTAAAAATGTGACATTTCTACCTACACTGAAAAATGTATCCATAGACAAATTTTTAAAACTATGATTGTTCTATATATCAGCAAAATACAAAGACAACATATATTTATTATCATAAATATAGTATGCTCTGCTTGTGGTCTGACAATTGTTACTGAATAAGTAATACAACAAATACATGCATTTAAGTTATTACACAAAATATATTTGTCTTCATTTTGACAAAATTAATAACTGTGTAGTTATAATTTTTCACATTGAGTTTAATTAAAATGCAAAGATTTTTAAATAAATTTTATTTGTATTTGAGTATACAAATTTATAATTCATTTCAATTAAAAATAAATAGTCCATTGTATCACTAAAAAATCATTTTATGTGTATATTCAAAGAATTATTTTCCTTCTTACCTACTTGAAATTATAAGAATTTAAAAGATATAATTTTAGTTGAGATGTATCTCTATTTTTTAAAAAATTATAGAAAAAGACTGACATTTTAATTTTTTGAAAATTTAATTAAATGTTTTTGAATAATTTTATACCAATAAAACTATTATAATTTTAGCATTCAGAGTCCTTTTGATTGTTACTGTAAAGAATTATTAATACATTATTAATACATTAATACTGAACCTATATATAGACAAATTTAGGAGTAACATGTAGTAATATTGCAATATATTCTGCAGCTGCCAGGTACAGTTTTGATGTATTTTAATGCATATTACTTCCATAACCACTATTGTAACATAAAAGAATCAAGAAAATGGACATCTCACACAACAGAGAAATGATGTTGTGTTATAAAGAGCTTTCAGCCCTCTGAAAGAAAAAATGATGTTTATTATTTTATAACTTTAAAGTTGTGCTAAATATAAACAATTCTTATTTGTCAATCACACCTGAATAATGTTAGAAAAATATAAAATGTAATAGCTCACACTTATTTGGGGAGAAAAATGTTTCTTTTCTCTGCCTCTAACATTGTGATATTAATGGCAGCACCGCCTGCAACATCTTAAGACTTTTCGATGCAATTACCTTCTCTTTAAAAAATATAAGACAAATGATGTGTAAAATATTTTCCTTGGGTCCTAAGTGATATTAGTCACCATGAAGCAGATAAGATTCTTATTAATAATATGCACAAATACAAGTTCATATAAATTCATTAATGTGCTCAAATACAAGTTCTGATAAGATGTTCTACAAATGATTACATATTTCATGACCATGTACTCCCTGACATTATTAGCTGATAATTTTGTGAAATAAAACAAAGAGAATTAAAAGCATGTCACATTTGTAAATATACATATCAATATTTTTCAAGAAAGATTTTGTTTTAGTGAGTTAAGAAAGCACATAACAAGTGTTTATTTCCTCCAGTTTACCTTAGTTTTGTGTGTGTTTGTGTTCCCAGCCAAATTTCCTAAAGCAGAATTTACATGTATTTACATGAGACACATTAAGTCATGATCATTTTCTCATATATCAAAATACTCCTGGAAACAATTTTCAGTCTTCGAAGTATTACCTCTCAAAATGCTAATGGTAACCAGGATAAAAAATTCAATGAAATATGGAAATAACTGGATTCTGTGGTCTGAGTTTATTATTTCAGCTTCCTGTACACATTCTAGAGCACAGATAATCAGTCTAATAAGAATCCACATGGGTTCCTGTTATTTGAGAAGTATATAGATGGATTTTGATAATATTGATAAATCTCTCTTATAGACAAGAATATGTGGTTACCAGGGGAAAGGGGGGGTGGAGTAGGAAATAAATGTTTTATAAACCTCATTTACTAATTTTTCTGATAGGGCAGAGGACCTGAACAGACACCTCTCCCAAGAAGACATACAAACAGCTAATAGATATATGAAAAGATGGTCAATGTCACTAGCAATTAGGGAAATGCAAACACAAATCAAAGCTACAATGAGATACCACCTCACCCTGTCATGCCATGCAACCAGTTAACATTTATTCCACCTTAGCAGAGTTTCTTGAAATTGCCCTACCCCAGTTCAAACCCACTGCAATTTCTTTGCTTCAGACCTTCTACTATTTTTCCTCAACTATAGCGTTCAACTACTCTCACTCTATTCCCCCTACCCGCAGGAAACCAACACTCCATCCAGATTTTACTCTAGTGCCAAAGTTATTTTCCTAAAAGAAAAATAAAATTTATCAACTTTCTGCAAAAACATATGTTGACCCTCAGTCTACTATGTTTATTTATTTATTTATTTTTAAATTTTTTAAAATATACCTTTATTGATTTCCTTTATTGATTTCAGAGAGAGGAAGGGAGAGGGAGAGAGAGAGATAGAAACATCAATGATGAGAGAGTCATTGATCGGCTGCAGCCCGCAACCCGGGCATGTGCCCTGACCAGGAATCGAACCCTGATCTCCTGGATCCTATGTCGATGCTCAACTGTTGAGCCACGCCCGGCTAGTCTACTATGTTTAAAATAAAATATACATGTGTCTCTTGGCCATCCGTATGTCCTCTTTGGAGAATTTCAGAGGGATGGAGGAGGGCAGGTGGGTGGAGAGGGAGAGAGTAACCAAAGAATTTATATGCATATATACACAGCCCAAGGACATGGACAATGGTGGGGAGAGGGACTGGGGAGGGGGAAGGAACGGGGTGGAACGGGTCATTGGGGAGAAAAAGGGGCATCTGTAATATTTTAAACAATAATAAAATTAAAAATATATATATATATATATATACAATTTTACTTACTAGTCACCGTCATACCTACTGTCAGTGTCACCTTCTTCCATGTCTATATATTTTTATGTTCTATTTCTTTTCATCTTGCTATTCCTCAAACACCTTTTAATGCCTCTGAGCATTTCCCTGGGAATAACTTGCTTAGCCAGTTTAAATCCTAGTCATCCTTCAAAAACCAGTTTAAACATTAATTCCCAAATTTCTGCCTCTTCCTTTGTAACTCTACAGTATTTTACATTTATAATATTTTATACTTTGTTTCACAACTGTATCTTCCACTACACCTTAATCTCATTAGGAAGAGAGACAATGTTATGTTACTCTATATCCTTGTCGTAATTAGAAATTGTAAAAATAATAATAATAATAATAATAATAAAGGTGTGTATTGTTGTTTAATTATGGCCCAAGCCATAGAAAGTACTGATTATAAATATGCCCCACTCTTCCCATGATATAATTTCCCATAAATTCATGTATTTTAATTTTGAGTAAAAAAGTAGAGTCAACATAATTGAATTATTTTAGAGCCAATGTTTAAATGTTGAGATTTCTGATTCAGGAGGTAAGTGTACGCTCATGAAGTCTGAATGCCTATTCTCGCATGTTTTCCCATCACAACTAATTTTAATGTAATAAAAATGTCTGCTTGGTTGTTTACAAGCAACTGGGGGTTTGAATTCCTTCATCCAGAGCCACTAGAGACTCTAGATGAAGTAGTAGAATAAACAATTTAATGAATAAATAATTAACACACAATTAAAAAGTTATTAAGGCAGACTGGCATTAGCTATCTGTATATTGGAGGTCTCATAGGTCTCCTGTATATTAGAATTTAATACTTTTATCTTTATTATTAATCTTGGTTAATGGCATTTTAGTCTTAAGTAAGGGAATACTTATATTACTAAGATTATATCTCCTAAGATCAAATGGTATATAATACCATGCAAGCTAAATTACCCAATTTCTGTGTATAGATTTTTAGAGCAATATAGTTGAACTATTTTGTTTTTGTTTTAAAAGTATTTCTAGATAAAACATTATTAATTATTACAAGTGTGGTATTTTTACAAAACATTTTACCGTTGGCCCTTGGGCTGTAATAAGCTTATTGTTCCAGAAATTCTGGAATATAGTGAGCAAATTCGATGATTCCCAATGCTCACCACTTTAATTTCTTGAATAACTTCTTGATATCATAGTTTATAAAGGCTTATCTTATAACTGTGGTTTTTCTGCATTATCATGACAAATTTAAAGGTCTCTCAAGTATTTTTCCAGATTCCAGTGCCTGTTTTTGGTTTTTTTTTAATTATTATGACACTCTCCTTAAATTAAGTTTTAGACATCCCAAAGCCCAAAAAGTAAGTATTTGGATACAACTGTTTGGATGCTCTATCCTTTCATTCACTTAAAAGAGTTATCAGGATTCAGGGAATAATTCTAAAATGCTCCATCTATCACTTCCTGTCCAAAGGAAAATGCTATATATATATATATAGTTAATCCTCATCAGAGGATACTTTTTCCATTGGTTTTCTGAGAGAGTGGAAAGGAGGGAGGGATGGGGGAAAGAGACAGAGGAGAGAGAGAGAAATATCAATGTGAGACATACCCATTGGTTGCCTGCTTTACTCACCCAGACCGGGGCCAGGGATTGAACCTGCAACCCAGGCACATGCCCTTAACTGCGAATTGAATCTGTGACCTTTTGGTGAGCAGGTTGATGCTCTGCTGAGCCACACTGGCCAGGGCTATATATATTTTTAAATAACTCAATTTTCAAATCCTTGGGGTCAAATTGCTAGGGATATTTGCTTTTATATTTTCTTAATCAAATTTATGTATTTTTAAAAGAAAAAAGGTATGATCCCATAAGTCCATTTACAGACACACACACACATACACACACACACACACAAAGGCACATACACACTTGTGAAGTGAAATGTTATAGCATGGTTGGGTGTGGGGAGCCACTGTGGCCCCAGGCACAGAGGAGCTGCCTGGGTGAGCTACCGATGTGCTCTCCTGCTCCCTGACCCAGACCTTGAGGCAGCAAAGCAATACTAATTTAGCTTGTGGCCATAAATTCTAGAAAGCCTTATTAGGAAGCTGGCCCTGGCCTGAAGGGTTAAGGGATAGTCAAGCCACATACCAAGCCAAGGACTCAATCTTCCCCAAAAGTTCCCATTAGAAGCTGAGATAAAGATAGTTACCAAGGTCTGAGCTCCTGCAGGTGGCAGAGTGTTTACTCTGAAAGAGCATCCAAACAGCCTTGTAGGAATGTGGGGAGGGGTGCTATTCAGCACAATCAACAGTGCCTGTATATATTGAGCTGGGAAAATAAACTCGGGGCTGCAGCAGTCATGAGCTGCAGTCCTCCCGATCCCATCTTTTTTGTGTCTTTCTTTTCTCCATCCTCACCCCTTCCTCAAGACTGTTCGACTCTGCCGGTGGGCTCTGGCAGATGGGAAACACTTGTAATTGTGAACTACAACATCCCTCCACTTTGTCGTTATCATTAAGTATAAAATAAAACACTATGATGATTACCTGCCACTTCGATGCCTTTCCTTAAATTTTTTCACTGTTATAAATATGAATGTAAAACACTCAAGAGTTCTTTACATTTAAAAAAATGTAAATTTACATTTACATTTTAAGAAAATCCTTTAGAAAATTGATGTTTTTACCATTCTTTCATAATTTACATCAATAATTCAATAATTTCAAATTATCTCTATTTTATACTCAATTATATTAAAACAATGTACTTGTATTTATAAAAATTATTAATAAACAATATTATTAATAATTTATGATACAATATAAGTATTAAAAACTGGTTATTTAGAGCTTATTTTCTCTAGTATAAGTGTTTCATTGTTATCAACTACTTGTATTAGCACCTATGAAGTGCAAATTTTCAGGCATATCTTGAATAACTGTTTTGCAATAATGACTTGGAAGCGTTAGAGTTCATATTTCTTTGTTGTTTATGTTAACTTGTATCGACAGTAAAATTTGAAATGTTAAATGAAAAACATATATATATATATACATATATATAATTACATAGATAAGTGTGTATTCTCTTAGTTTCTATGACATCATTTTACTTGAATTAACTGGAATATTCCTTTTGATAAACCTCTTAGGACATGTACTTAAGTTAAAGAGAAATGAAGGTAAGGACTAAAGGGGGGAGATTGGAGAGCCCTTAGTAAACACTGAACATAGAATCAGAGTAGCAGGGATGGAGGTAACAAGACAGCAAGAAAGAAGGTGGGGCCTTGAGAGAAGACAAAAAGGAAGAGGCAAGCTAAGGACCAATGACTTCATGAGGAAACAGTGTGAAAAACAGTTTAGAGAACAGAAATATCAAAATATGTGGATTTTTTGTTTTGGGTGTGTTTTTGAGGGTTGTTGTTTTTTCTATCATGGGCTCTAGAGCCTTTCTTCTTAACCTTTATTTTACCTCTAGAAAAGTGTATTTATATTCCCCACTAATACACACTCGAGTAGGGTCTTAGAGCAGAGAAGAGCAGCTAGCATCTGCTGACACATAGGGCCCCTGCCCTTGTACAAACTTTGGATGTATGATTACGACATGTGGTGTACAATTGAAAACCAGAAATAGGTAATAATCAAAAAACATCATGTTCAGGGGAAAGAAAATAGGCTCTGTGTTACATAATTAGGTTGAAATTCCAGCACTGCTACTGGTAGCTATTAGATCTTGCCAAATCATAAACATCTGTCTTAATTTTACTCATGTGGAAAAAGGGAATAATAATATATAACTCACAGGGTTGTTGTGAAGATTAAAATGAAGTATATAACATCACCAGAACATTGCCTGGGGCATTGCTTGTCCTCAGTAAATATATATCACTTTCTTAATTCTAAAATAAATAAAAAACCAGAAGCAAGTCAATAATTGTTAATTTTTTACAAAAGGTTGCCAGGTAACTCTTTCATAAAATTCTATAAACATTTCTTTGGATTATCCAACTGTGCCTGATGGTGACTGCTTTCAGCTGTTAGGTATGGATACACAGAGGCAGTGGTGATTTTCCTGTACGCATTTTTATTCATAAATTAGGATGTAATAACTGGTATTATTTCTTTCAGAGTTCATTTTGGGAAGTTTCATTTACAAATTTTCATTTTGGAAAAGATTTTCTTTTGCCATTCTGCAGTTACCTATGCTAATATGGAGGGCTCTGGAAGGAGCCATCTGGAAGGAGCAGATGTGCCTAGTTATATGCTAGTAAGGTAAGGCTGTAGGTAGCAAGGTATCGAAAGTGATGTGAGCAAGTAGGAAATTTCATTCACTCTGGAAGTTACCTAAACAGAGAGAGTAAGAAAAATGAACCTATCTTACATTACTTTTACTGCTGTTATTTTTTTTCTTTGATTAGGAATATTATTGATACTGTTTTAGTTAGGGAAACTAACCAAGTGAACCCTTTTCTCAGACCAGCTTTCTGTCCTGAGACATTTATCAGAGATTGAGGTAAGGAGAGGTGACTTTGCTGAGGTTGGAAGACAGAGACCAGTTCAGTCTGAGGCCGCTGGAATTTTCAGTAAAGAATCTCAGAGAGCAGGAAGCTACAGAGGAAGACATTTAGAAATCCATTTATGTGTACCATAGATTTGGGCTCAATAATAAGGTGCATATCAAAGGGTAAGACTCAAATAAGATTTTAAAAAAAAGCAAACACCAAAGAGCTATAAGCTGAAAAGCTCCTGGAACTTGCAAAGGTTGGGAAATGGTCAAGTTTGAAAGACTCAGAAATAACAGACCATGCCCTGGCTGGTATGGCTCAGTGGGTTTGGCGTCTTCCCATATACATACCCGGGTGTGGGCTCTATCCCTGGTAAATAAAACTTAAAATAGTTTTTAAAAAGATAATAACATTAAGTTCTATGAGTTCTTTATATATTTTGGAAATTAACCCCTTATCAGATGTATCATTGGCAAATATGGCCTTTATACAGTGGGGTCCCTTTTCATTTTGTTGATGGTTTCTTTTGCTGTGCAGAGGTTTGTATTTTGATATAGTACCATCTATTTATTTTCTCCTTTGTTTTCCTTGCCCTAAAAGATGTATCAGCAAACATAAGACAAATAATTCAACCTAAATAGACACTTCTCCTAAGTGGACATACAGATGGCCAAGAGACATGTGAAAAAATGCTCAAAGTTACTAATCATCAGAGAGATGCAAATTAAAAAGACAATGAGGTATCACCTCACACCTGTCAGAATGGCTCCATCAACAAATCAACGAATGACAAGTGCTGGTGAGGATGCAGACTGGAGCAGCCACTATGGAAAACAGTATGAAATTTCCTCAAAATATTAAAAATTGACCTGCCATTTGACTCAGTGATCGCACTCCTAGGAATATATCCTAAGAATCTGGAAATCCCAATCAAAAAGAACATATGCACCCCTATGTTCATAGCAGCACTATTTACAATAACTAAGATCTGGAAACAGCCCAAGTGCCCATCAGTAGATGAGTGGATAAAAAAGCTGTGGGACATTTACACCACGGAATACTATGCAGCTGTAAAAAAGAAGAATCTTGTACCCTTTGGGACAGTATGGATGGGCCTGGAGAGTATTATGCTAAGCAAAATAAGACAGTCAGAGAAAGACCAGTATCACATGATCTCACTTATATGTGGAATCTAATAAGCAAAATAGATCCAAAGACATAGAAACATGGAACAGATTGAGGAATCTCAGAGGGAAGACTGAAGGTGGAGGGGGTGGAGGGAGTGGTGGTAATGGTAAGAGATTAATCAAAGAATTTATATGCATATATGCAGAGCCCATGGACACAGATAATGGTGCGGTGAAGGCCTGGGGCAGGGTGTGGGGGGCGAGGTGGAGGGGATCAATGGGGGAAAAACATAACATCTGTAATAATTTCAACAATAAAGATAAATTTTTAAAAGAGAAATAATAGACCACATTAAGCCTCAACATTCAATGAAGATTCATGTCATGTTTCATGTAAACTGTCCCTGAAGTCTAGTCTAGATTCACACTAGTAAAATTTATAAATAAGATTTGAAAAAATAAAGCTGAGCTACGTTTACTGCTGACCAAAACAAAATTAAACGCTCTCAAAGGAAAACAACAAGATTCAGATATTCAGCAATAAAATTTACATTGTCCAACATTTAATAAAAATGTATGAGGTAGGGAACTATCATCTATGATCATACACAAAAGTAAATATAAGAGAACAGAATGGTGAATATAATTATTAAACATGGTCTTAAAAGCAGATATGAGTCAGGAATTGTGGAGGAAGGCCAAATATATATATGGGAAATATATTTTGGTCATTTGAGTAACCAAATATATACTTCTTGTAAGTCACAATATCACAGCCCATCCCCTGGTCTTCCAACACAGACACATTATAGCAAAACAGTCATAAAAGTCAAAAGGCACTGTGTCATCACTAGAATCCCACTCAGTGATTACCCAGCCCATCCTATTTCATGAGTTCTCCCAGAGTGAGAATGCAGGCTTCCCTTTGAGCTTGTCAGGTTCCAAAAGCAGGAGTGGTCTCAGTAATACAAGGCTTCGCCCTTTCAGGCATCTGGGACAACTGAGCTAAGAGAAGATATTATCTCTTTCTCTGAGTCTCTTTCAAGATGTTGATGTAATGTTGGGTTTTTCTCATTACATAACCCATTTATTCACCTCTTTGCCCATAGGTACTATTTTCCCTTCTCTTCATCTATACCCCAGTTTTTCTATTTTTGGAAGAATAGTAGGTGTTATCACTGGGTTGATCAAGATTGTTCGCAGCAATACCAGTCGAGCAAGTGCCTCCCCCCCCCATCTATTCCCTTTCACATAGGTACAAAATTAAGGGCTTATCTTTACCACCAGGAAATACAGCAGCATTCATTGTTATCCCCAATATTGCCAGGTGAGGTGAAAGTACATCTGGCCCGATGAGTCCCTTAGGAATGCTGGTATAAAAGTTAACAACACAATTACAGTTTCTTGTTTAGGAATCATCCCTGTTTATAGCCCCTGTAGTTCCAGCCCTGGTCCTGTGACTGATGCATCAAGTAGGGAAAAAGGAAGTGAGGTGATGTGGGAAAGAAAAAAATACCAATATCCTTTCCCATCCCTCTTTCCCAGATCTACTAGAAAAACACACAATTCTATCTGGTGGGGACACTCCTACCTCTTTATGTTTATGTTGAGTTTGAGCACACATTCATAAAGTCATATAAGCCAGCCCTTCATGCCTTTATCTCCCCCTATTTTTTATAGCAAGTGCTTCAATTGCCCATTTTATTTCTCTTTTAAAACAATTATTCTGAGGAGGATGTCTCTCTGCCCATTGTTGGATATCGTGGGGTATATGTGTGTTGCTTGGTCTGAAAAAATGACACTTGGTCATCCAAACTGGTGCAGTTACCTTCTGTTCAGGTTTGTTCACAGTACTTTGAAATTTGTATCTACCATCAGGTAAGGAAAGCCCAGTCCAGAGTCCATGTCCATTTTTGTCAAGACCATTTGTAGTCCATAGAGCTACCAGCATCAAGTCTGACTTGCCAGCTATGCTCAAGGCCTTCTCACCAGGGAATCTGCCAAAGAGCCATTTATAGTCTGTCTCTTTTGCTGTCAGATAGAACACTTGTTATGTGTATTTGCACTTTAGAGGGTACAAGAAGAAAATATCTCATCTTTGCAGTGTTGCAGATCCTCATATCATGGACCTAGGGTCCCATCTCAAGGGAGCACATGGAGATATCTGCTTGTCTATTCCAATCACCTTTCAAAAACCTGGAAGGGAGTTCTTCTGATGGGCATCAACATGTCCTATTGTAATGCACCCTTCAATTTTCAATAGGGCTGTGCCCCATATGGGTTATCTCTTTAGAAGGCCAGATTTCTATTGCACCTCTGTGAGACCCTATAGCCAGGCTGTTGGTCACTGCCTGGAAAAGAGCTTGCAGTTCAGCCCAAAAGGGTTGATCTGTTTTTACTTCTTTTAATCTGTCTTTTCATCCACCTTGGATCTGTCATCCACAAACCAAAGAGCTCTGTTGATCAATTGGGAGCTGTTTACAGGACATGGTTGAAGTGAATCCAGAATCTCCTCATGCAGTTTCAGAGTCAGTCCTAAAGAAAGAAGCTCCCTGCCTCTCCTGTACCTCTTCTTTGTAGCATGACCCCTATACAAACCATTTCCATTTTATTATAGAACTCTTCTGTGTGGTGCCATCCCAATAGAGCATTCTGACAATACCCAAGATGTGGGTATTTGAGATTTCAAGATTTTTTTATGTTCTTCAGTCATAGGAGTAGCTTCAATTAATGTCAGATAGCAGGGTGATAAATGCCCCTCAAATGGAAATTCCCTAGTCCAAAGTCCCAGTGGTAATTGTTATGTGGTTTTAATAGGCTCTTGTCATAAACACCAGCCTGCGCTCCACAAAGGCTTCTACAGAAAGAATCTGTCCCTACCAGCACTCAGTTTCTAATATATACAGTGTGGGCTCAGGCAATCTCACTGGTTCCCATTTAGCATTTCCAGTTAATATGCTGCTTGAAGGGTGGATTTGTATGCCTTCTGTTTTACAATGCCAGGTAGGGGAAATGTTCCCCAATTTCCATCCTGTAATACAACCAGGTAAACAGATGAAACCATTTCATATAATGCCTGTTCAAACATTTCAATTTTCCTATAATTTTTACCTAATTCCATCAACTTTTAAATATCTAACTGTAGCCTCCATAAGGACTCCATCAACAGGTTTTGGTTTTATAATACTGGATAGGGGAAGTGTTCCCCCAGTGTACATAGCACCCATTCCCAATAATACATTCAGGTAAAGGAGATACAACTTCTTTACATAACACCTGCTTAAACCTTCCGACCTTCACAAACCTATCAACCATTACATTTTTACATTCTCTCAATTTAATCGTTACTTGAGTCACAGAGCTTCACCAGTGGCTTTTGGTACCATGGTTTGTAGAACTCCTGGAAATTTCTTTTCCAACACATAACCATTTTATCCGATCTTGTGCAAAATACTTTGGGTTACCTTCGAAGGGTAGAGCCAAGGGACCTGGGCCCTTTTGTCAACCTTTAACTTGAAATTAGCCTACCAGCTGCCCCAAGAGATTGCTTATCAGGTTTCTCATTGAAATTATTACCTTCTGGCTTTTTAAATTTCTCCAAACCTGAGTAAATAAAGCAAACTTGTTTGGGGAACTTTAATGTTTGAGAACTAGCAGGGGGTACATTTGATCCACCCAGCCATAGGTAGTGCTGCATTAAAGGCTTTGCTTGAATCTCATCAATGTTCCTGTATTCATCCCACTTCTTAATAACCACTCAGAGATTTCCATCCTGTTGCAGGAAGTCCAGTATTCTCCACTGTGTGTTTCTTTATTCTGCCCCTTCCAATATTCACTTTATTCAGTTTATCCATCAAAAACTATTTAAAAATTTATACCTTGTCCCTTAATATTCTCTTTGGATTCTCCTCATTCTCTTGTTAATTAACCTAATGTTTTTATTAGTATCTGTAAGCCCAACAAGAGGAAGCGGAGGTAGCAAATCTGATATGGCTTCTGGGACTGTTCAATTTTGTAGCAGTCAAGTTAAATGGGCTGTTCATGCAACAGGGGTCCGTTAATCACAGCATTTACCATAACCTGGGTAACAGGCACATTCTGTGGGTGAGTATCCTGGTCATCAAAAAGCCTGTACAACACGGCTTGCACATAAAACATATCAGCTGTTTCATCTGGGTTGTTCCATTTGGCATTTGTAGGGGGTGTTGGAAAGTCCCCCTCCTCGGGGTAAACAGACCTTATTACAGTGGCCTTTATCCAGTGCACCAGGCTGGCCATACCCTCGGGAATAACCTCCTGTGTGTCTGGATCACATAGAACCATCAGTTGTTTCGTAGTGAGCTGTAGATTCTGTATCAATTCAAACACACTTTTCTACTCTGCAGCATTGAAAACCAAAGAGCCCACAAATTAGTTACTCTGATACTCCCACAGTCCATTTCAGTAAAGGTTCCTCAGGAAGCTGGTGATAACTGATCTACAAAATGAAACACTCCTTTACATTATATCCTCTTTTCTGTCATTTCTTGGTTTTGCCCTCCCTTTATATTAACTACCTTCTTGCTGACCAGAGGTTTTACAGGGACTTTTCTGTTGCCCCTGTATAATCAAGAGATGAATGAATAAATAATATGTGATGTATACACTGGACCTCAGCAATAAAAAAGACTAAAATCTTGCCATTTGCAAAACTGTGGATGAGCCCAGAGGGTATTATGCTAAATGAAATAAGTCAGACAGAAAAAGACAAATATCTTATGATTCCACTTATATGTGAAATCTGAAAAACAAAACAAAAACAAACAAGCGTAAAGACAGAAACAGATCAATAGATTCAGAGAACAAACTGATGGTCGCCAAAGGGGAGGGTAATGGAGGGATGGCTGAAAAAGGTGGAGCAGAATAAGAGGTACAAATTTCCAGTTATCAAATAAATGTCACATGGGTGTAATGTACAACACAAGGAATACAGTTAATAATTTATAATAACTTTGTACATTGACAGGTGATTACTAGACATACTGTGATGGTCACATCATAAAAAAGATAAATGTCAAATCACTAAATTATACACCTGAAAATAATATTGTATGTCAACTGTATTTTAATTTAAAAATATATATTTTACCCTTTAAAGCAAAACCATTCTAAGGTTTGGGAGATTTATAACATATGTAAAAAACAATCGTATGACCTTAATAGCACAGAAGACAGGAGGAGAAATACAGAAATGCATTTTTAATATTTTTACTTTTATTTATTTTTTATTTTTTATTAATTAAACAGAATAGAGAACCCAGATATAAACCCACACATATGTGGTCAATTATTAATGACAAAGGTGCTAAGAATATACAATGGAGGAAAGACAGACTCTTTAATAAATAGTGTTAAGAAAAATGGACAGCCGCATGAAAAAGAATGAAACTGGACAGTTAGCTTACTCCATACACAAAAATTAGCTCAAAATGGATTAAAAAGTTGAATGTAAGACCTGAAACCATAAAACTCCTAGAAAAAACATAGAAGGTAAATTCCTTGGCATTGGTCTTGGTGATAATTATTTTGATTTGACACTAAATGTAAAGGCAACAAAAGCAAAAGTAAACTATTGGAACTACATCAAACTAAAAAGCTCCACAGCAAAGGAAACTATCAACAGAATTAAAAGGCAACCTATGAAAAGGGAGAAAAATATTCGCAAATCATATATCTGATAAGGGATGATTACCCAAAATACATAAAGAAGTCACACAACTCAGTAGCAAAAGAAAAACAGCAAACACTCCAATTATCATGTTTTTTAGATTATCCGTGAAGTAGTGTAGTGTTATTTAAATACACAGTGTGATAAGTTTAAAATACATATTTTAAACCTTTCATAAAACCTGAAACTGAAAGAAATAAATAGAAATATAACTATTAATAACTAGATGAGTAAAATTAAACATATACTAAACAATACTAAACAATACTAAAACATTAAACAATACTAAAACATAATTCAGAAGAATTCAGAAGAAAATAAAGTGAATACTTACAATGAAAATAAAAATCCCAGCTGGTTTTATTTTTATTTTCTTTAGAAATCAATAGCATCATTCTAAAATGTTTCTGAAAATATAAAAAATAAAGAAAACAAACTAAAAAGAACAAAGTTGGGAGAAAGTTTTTGCTATTTCAAGATTTATTATAGAGCTATGCTAGTTTTGGTAGGTAGAATAAGTCTCTTGAAAATGTACATGACCTAATCCCTGGAAGCTCAAATATGTTACCTTATGTGGCAAAAATGAGTTAAAATCACAGATGGAATTAAGCTTGCTAATCAGTACACCTTGCAATGAAGGATTATTCTGGATTACATGGCTATGCCCAATGTAATCACAGGATCCTTCTAAACTGAAAAGAAAAGCAAAAGAGAGAGGACCAGTGAGATCAAGAGAAGGACTCTGCCTGATATTGCTGGATTTGAAGATGTAGGGAAGGATCATAAGCAAAAGAAGTGAGTGACCTCTAGAGGCTGTCAAAGACACAAAACAAAACAAACAGCAACAACAGCAAACCAGATTATTCTCTGCAGTCTCCAGAAAAAATACATTTCAGTTTACACCTTAATTTTTGCCCAATTAAACCCATTCTGGTCTTCTGACATCCAGAAGTGTAAAATAATAAATTTGTATAATTTTAAGCTATTAAAATTTTTGTTAAATTATCACAGCAGCAATGAAAACGAAAATAATAATCTAAATAGTTTAGGATTTGCTTAAGGATAGACATATAAATCAATGGAAAAAAAGAGTCCAGAAATACATCCACATATATCTAGTCAAGTGAATTTTGATAAAGTTGCTAAGATAAATAAATGGGAAGAGAATTACTTTCCTTTAAAAAAAAAACAAAAAAAAACAGCCCGGCCAGACGTGGCTCAGCAGTAGAGTGTCAACCTAGGATCCAGGCGACCAGGGTTTGATTCCGGGTCAGGGCAAATGCCCAGTGGTGGGCTCGATCAATGACTCTCTCATCATTGATATTTCTCTCTCTCTCTCTCTCTCCCTCTCCTTTCCTCTCTCTGTAATCAATAAAGATATACCAAAAAAATTTTTTTAAAAATTTTTTTAAAAAAATAAAAAAAATAATAATTAACTTTGATCCTTAAATCACACAATAGATAAAAATTAACTCACAATAATTCCTAAACCTAAAGATAAAAGGTAAAACTATAAAATTTCTGGAATTGAAGATCAAAGTATATCTTCATAAGCTTGAGGAAGACCACTTTTTTCTTAGTAAGAACACAAAAAGTACTGTCCTTAAGAGAAAAGAATCGTGGGAGAAAAGAAGATGGCGCGTAGGTCACAGCTGCACCCGCCGCCTCCAGCAGCCACATCAAAATCACAACTAAACACAGAACCACCAGCACTCAGAGCCTCCTGAGATCCGGCTGCACAGAAGCCCCACAGCCAGGGAGCTGAAGCAGCACCGAGAGGGGAGGAGGGGCGGAGACGCGGGCGGGTCGGGGCTGAATCTCAGAGACACTCTGCGGGCCCACACCCCGTGTGGCAGGGAAATCCAGGAGGGAATCTCAATGGTGGGGGTTTCCCGGAGGAGGGAGGGGTCCCAGCCCCACAGCAGGCCCCCAGCCCAGGGCTCCAGGCCGGGATGAGACGTCCCCACAACTCCGGGCTGTGAAACCAGCGGGGACTGTCCCTGAGGGTCGCGGAGGCTGCGGGAGCCCCAGCAGCTCCTCTAAAGGGCCCGGCGCGGACTCACTCGGACGCTCCCTCTGAGCCCAGCGCCGGGCAGCAGCCTGAAAGGACCCGGGACACTCGGGGGGGAACTAACCTGCCTGAGATCCGGGCGAGAGGCGGAGGGCGGCTTCCTCCCAGGCAGAAGGGCTGGCGGAGGCCATGGCTCCTGTGGCGAGTCCTCCCCGCACACAGCCGGCAGGCAGGCACCATATTTGCGTCGCCAGCACCTGACTCTCACCTTTGGCCCCGCCCCGTGATTCCCGGAGGCCCCGCCCCTCCCCACCTGCAGCTCATCCAGGCCATTTCCAGGGGCTTTTCTGTGCAAGTGGCCTCTCCAGCCTCAGGCTTATGACTTTCCTAAAATCTCTCAAACAAGCAGCAGCTGCCCCGTAGAGCTTGATAAGTGACCCCAGGCCCAGCACTAGCGGCAGCCTGCATTGGCTCATAGCTTGGCCTCTCCTGGGCACCTCCAAACCCAGCACAAGTAGCAGCCAACTGTGGTTTGCTGAGTAGCTCATGCTGGGGCGCCCTGGGCAAGGCATTGGCACAGGCTGACTTTGCACCTCCCTGGAGGCCCCAGAGACAGTGCACCTGGTGGTCAGACTGGACCAAGCTGGGTTACAACCCTGCCACATCTACGAGTGACACTCAAGGGGTGAACACCAAAGCTCAGTGAACACCAAAGCTCCATTGAAGTAAATCCTGCTCCATAGGGGTGTCTCCAGCACAGCAGCTCTTTGGCTGTCGCTGCAGCTGGTCCTCACAGCTGACTGGCCTGGGGGTCAGTTCCTCCCAGGGATGCCAACAGCAACCAAGGCTCAGCTACAACAGGACAGTGCACACAGCCCACCAGGGGAGCACCTAGAAGGCCCAGCTCAGGTGACTACGGTGGCTGAGCCACTGGACCCTACAGGACACCTACTATAAGGAGCCTCTGGGACAACTTCAAGAGGCCCAACATTCGTATTATTTGGGATAACAGAAGGGGAAGAAAGAGGCTAAGAAATTGAAAACTTATTTGAAAAAATAATGACAGAAAACTTCCCCTACCTGGGGAAAGAAATCAACTTACAAGTCCAGGAAGCACAGAGGGTCCCAAACAAGAGGAACCCAAAGAGGCTCACACCAAGACACATCATAATTAAAATGCCAAAGTTTAAAGACAAAGAGAATCTTAAAAGCAGCAAGAGAAAAGCAGTTAGTTACCTACAAGGGAGCCCCCATACAACTGTCAGCTGATTTCTCAACAGAAACCTTGCAGGCCAGAAGGGAGTGGCAAGAAATATTCAAAGTAATGTAAAACAAGGACCTACAACCAAGATTGCTCTACCCAGCAAAGCTATCATTTAGAACTGAAGGTCAGATAAAGAGCTTCACAGATAAGAAAAAGCTAAAGGAGTTCATCACCACCAGACCAGCACTACAGGAAATGTTGAAGGGTCTTCTTTGAGGAGAAGCTAATGAAAAAAGAATCTGAGGAACTAAATGGATCCAGAGACATTGATGTGGGCAACAGACGATCATATTTCAGAGGGAAGAGGGAAGAGGGGTGGAGGGTGGGAAGAGATCAACCAAAGAAGTTATATGCATATATGCATAACCCATGGACACAGTCAATAATGGGGTGAAGGCCTGGGGAGGCGGTGGGTGTGAGGTGGAGGGGGTCAATTGGGGGGAAAAATGGGATACCTATAATACTTTCAACAATAAAGATAAATTTTTAAAAAATCGTGAAATACACTTCATAAATATTAAATACTGTATTTATGATCTTCAACAAACATAGGAAAGTAAATACATTGGTAAGTCACAGACTCAGAGAAGATGTTTGTTATATATCTATCAGGCAAAAGACTTATATCCATAACATATACAAAAGATTTTTAATTAAAAAAAAGGTACTGGTACAGAAATGTTCATAATTGTTTTATTCATAATAGTAAAATATATGAACAAACCAAATAGCCATCAACTGGTGAATGAATAAATAAATTAAGATGGATGCATCCAAAGGAATAGTATTCTGCAATAAAAATTATTTATTTCTGATATATACAACAAAAATGAATCTCAAAACATAATGAGCAAAATAAAGCAGGTACAACCAGGTGCATATTATATGATTCCATTTACATGAATTTCTAGTCCACACCTGACAGAGATAAGGAAAGGATTGCCTAAGGTGAGAGCTCAGGGTGGATTGACTGCATCTGGTCATGAAGGATCTTTTTATTTTTTAATTTTTTATTTATTTATTTTTTTTAAGGAACTTTTTAGAGTTCTAGAAATATTCTAGATTTTGACTGGGGTGATAGTTTTAAAATGCATACATTTGTCAAAATTCATTGAACAGTAACATTAAAATAACTGTATTTTATTCTATGAATCATGTTTTATAATTCACTTAATTTTAAAAAAAGATGAATCAAATTCATTTTATCAATTGCCATATATCACCTACAATGTTAGATAAGCATAAAGTATAAAGCCCCTTGGTTGTAACTCTTACACAAGAGTTGCGTATTTAGTATAAATTAGTCCCAGAAAGCTTTCGTCTATGGAGCTCTTCAGCTGTAGAGACACTGATTATGCAAAGTCCTTATCTTTGAATCCAATGAATCCCGGGTTCAGGTCTCCCCACTCTTTCTGACTGAATAAGTGAACACTAAAATTGCATGAGCCCTAGTTCTTTCAAGTGTGGAATTTGCTTACCTTGTAAGGTTGTTTTGAGTATGAAGGTTATTTCTTACTCTTACTTGTTTCACTTCAAATTCCTGAGACAGGCAAGCCCCGGCCTGCATGGCGTCACTGCAGGAAATGAGTCCACCAAACCGGGACCCAGCAGAACAAAACTCCACCTTTTCCCTTGCAATGGCCTGGGATTGGGAAAAATGTCAACTTTTTCTTTTTCAAAGTTATTTATTTATTTTTGATGGAATAGGGATTAAGGGATTATACAGGGTGGGGCAAAGGTAGGTTTACAGTGTGAGTACATAAAATAGAGTTTATCCTTGTATTATTATTTATTAATTATTGCATTATTTTCCATACGAACCACTGTAAGCCTACTTTTGCCCCACCCTGTATATCTAGAGACATAAGTCAAATCTCCTTCACTTGTGCTGCAGAAGAGAACAGAGAGGTCATGCTCAGAGTTCTTTGATGTATGTGTTTCTCTAAAATTTAAAAGGAAAAGAAAAAGAGAGCCCTTAAGTAATGTGTTCTCTTGCTTGAGAGGTACCTTCCATTCTGGAAGAAAAGTGGGACCAGGAGAAGACCCAGGAAAAGGGGCCTCTTAGACTTTTAGGAAGATGAGTTAAAAAACAAACAAACAAACAGGAAAAAAAAAAAAAGTACAGTTTCTTTGTTTGCCAGTATAAGGAAGCAAATATAGACTTTGGGGAAAAGACACTCCGGGAACCAGGAATCAAGATTGCACAGTTCACTGGAAGGTCTCATCAGGAAACAGAATCCATTGCTAGGGAGATGTAGAGAGTCATTAAAGCAGAAAGGAAATTGTGCAATAAATATGACTAACTTCCCTCCCTGTCCTACTTGTGCTTTATGATCACTCTGCAACTCCCCGAAAACCTCAATCAGAGGGAGACCCCCTGGGACAGGAGGAAGCTACATTAGAGCTTCTCATGTGTGAGAGGGAAGCAGTTGGGCTGCACATTTGTGCTTTGGGGCAGTGCCGTCAGCCCAGGAAGCTGGAAGCTGAAGCCCATGGCTTGTAAACATGGGGAAGATAAAAGTATTCCAATATATTGAGATTTAAGTAGCAGAGCTCAGAAAGGAAGCCTTTCTTTTATGAATAATCCCCAAAGGTTTTCAGTTAAAAATAAATCACTAACAGAGCTCAGGAAGCCTTGCTCAATTTCCAGCCCCACCAATATTCCAGTTCAATTGGGTTTGGGGAAAAAATGATTTTGAGTTCACACTGGTCTTTAAAATGTTTCAAAGCATGTTGATCGAATAAGCGGCACCTTGAAGCCTGGGGGAGGGTTTTGTTACGTTCTTCCTTCCTCGTTATGTTTGCCTGTTACTAAAATGCAAACAAAAAATGAAAATAAAGCTTCAAACATGCCAAGTACATGTTTTCCTTTTTAAAAAAGAAATCGGATATTGTTGCTATTCGAAAAGTAGGGAGAAATCTGCATTTGTGTCACTGAATAACCTTTAGAAAGATGGAGTCACCTTCAAAGCCACAGTGCAACATAAATAAGAGCCTGCTGTTTCACCTTGTTTGTGTAATGCTGCTTACCAAGTGCATTGAACAAATAATGCAGCCGTTCCATAAGTATGTTGACATCACCTAAAGTGCACAGCTGTTCTGCTCAAAGGAAAAAATATTCACCCATTATCCAAAATTTTATTGAAAGCTAATTACACAAAGGTTTTTGTGGGAAATTATTTTGCTTTTGACACTTTATAGTTAAGTATAGGTAATACAAATTGACTTAAACAACAGTCTTCATTTAAATTATTTCTAAATACTGTACATATATTAAGTGCTTATCCCAAGAAAGCAATATGTCATTTTACCTTTGCAAATTTTTGCCCTATGCTTTCCGATGGTGCTATACTCTTAACAACATCTAATTACAGAGGCAATTAGTGAAAATGGCATAAAAGAGTTGTTATGAATATAAGTGATGGAGATATAATAACTAAATCTGGTTATTTTGAAACTCATATTTTAGCTAATTATTCATTTAATATTATATAAATTTTCCTAGGTTTTAAGTCCATTTAACTGTAAACAACTTATGTAATAATAAACAATGTTTTTCTTATGGTTATACATGAACTGATTTGTTATTTTGATTGATTTTCTTTGGAAACATTCGTTTTAAGCACATTATTCAGAAAAAAATGATAAGTCAGTGCGTCTTTGAAGAAAAGAGCGCACATGATACATGAAAAGAAGTATTAAATATTCTAGATGACTTGAGAATTTAACTCTTTACATTTCATTGTCAGTATTTATAATACCCTTCTCTACTATAATATCTACATGAGTAAAAAGAGTTATCTATTTTTTTTCAGTGAGTTTATTTTTTAAGATTCTGCTTTACTTATTGAGAAAACGAAAAAGAAACTTGAGCAAGATTCTTGTTATGTAAGGGTCAGCTATCTTACAAGCAAAATTAGATCCACGGCTGTATTAAAATGCAAACCTCAGAGCAATTTGCAAAATCTGAATGCTGTACCTGAAATAAGTCCTAGTGATGAAATTCAAATAAGATCAATAATATTACAAGAGGATGAACAAAATATTTTCCCAGAAGATTACTGCTTAGGAAAGGAATCTAGGCAGGGAGTGATGTGCAGAACTAAGCCTGGAAAAACAGTTGATGATATTTCCATAGTTTAGAGGGACTCCTGGTACTATTTTCTTCTGTGCCTGACAGAGCAAATGTTCAATTCTCAATAAATAAATTATGTTGACTTGAATCCATGGTAAGACTAGCTTAGTAGCTATTTTGTCCACTGTAGTTACAGACAAGGAACGCTTGGGAGAGAAGATAAACTAGATGCAGGGCAGTAAGTAATGGAGGAATCCTTGACCTAGTCCTGCTGGAGGAGGGGGCCCTGGAGAATCCAATTGTAAGAAAGTGCTTTTGAGCTGGAGCCTAGAGATAGTATCTTTTGTGTATTCCTTCAGTAATTAAAGTTTAGTTAATGGTCAAAATGTAGTAAAGGATTATGTTTTGTTGTCATCCTTATTAATGCATTCATTACTTTATGTATTCATTATTATATATTCATTTTTTGTTCTCTCTTTTTCAAATTTATATGGAAAACAAACAAAACAAAAAAAGGCACTACTAGAAACTGCACTCAAAATTCAAGTATTTTCTACATTAAGTTTGGATTTTGAGATTCAGAACTCTGCCTGAACAATGCCATTTATAAATAAGTAAAAATGTATTTTTTTCCTGAAATTCCTATTACCTGCTTCTGCTATCAACTCTGAAGCAGAATCAGGACATCAGTATACAATTTTGAGTAGCCCTTTGAGTTTTACACTTTTAAGATTCTAGTTTGAAATTTAACTTCAATTTTTATTTAGAATTAGAATGTAATAGGACTCACTGCTTCTGAAAACAGGGGTTAGAATAAATTTGTTCTATGTGGTTATTATGGAATATATACCTGAATTAAATAATGTGTACTTTGCTAAAAATCTTGCAGTGGTGAATATTTAAGAGTTAATACAAGATATAAAGTTAAATTTATTGATCTAGAGGCTAGAACAATCCGATCAAGACTGGGAAAATAGAGTTAATAAATTTCCACTCAACATAAGAAAGAACTCTTAGCAATGAAAGCTATCCAAGCATAGTAAGGCTGCATCTCAAGTAGTCAGTTCCCTGTCATTGGAATTATTCGAGCAGAAGCCAGATATATGACTATCATTTGGGGATGGTGAGCATGTGGTAAGAAGCGAGATTATGTGACCTTTAAGGTCCCTTCAAAACCTGTTATGATTATAAGATATCTGATTGAAAATAACTTAACATATACACGGTGATACTAAAATATCAACACAATCAAATTCAACCAGAGAAAAAATAAATTGAAGATATCATCGTGATTGGGGAAAACAAGTATATTTCCTAAAATCTAGTAGCAATGAGTTGTAGAGTAAGACACTGCAATGAATCAGTGCTTGGCGTGAAGGAGACACAGTGATTTAGTGCTTCAGCCTCGGTTCATATGGAGTTACTTATCAAATGGCAGCCAGTCGCTGCAAAGCATGCTGGAATGAATCTGCCGCCCGCTACACAAACACCGTGTAATGTCACTGTCAAGTGCGGAGTGCTTGCTGCTCCAAGTAACAGAAAACCAGTGACACTTGTAACGTGGAAACCCACACCTGAAACCTATTACTGTTTGGATTGCAGGGTCCAGCTAAACTCTGCTTTCTGTTGTAAAATGAAAAGGGAGATTGACTTTAGGACTAAATCATGTTAAAAATGAAAGTTTAAATCTATTATTCTTTGTCTTTTATCAGACAGTATAAACAATGATCTGGGCTAGGTGTAGATAAAACCGAGGTGGACTTTCCAATCTACACTACATACTTGTCTACCCAGGTTTATGCTCTGAGAGACTTACCTGAACAGGCATATAAATGAGCTTTCTTGCTTCTGGCTTCTGGTTGGAATCTGACAAAGGGGGGACTTGGCAGCAATGTGGAAGGAGGAAACCGGGAGAAGCCAGGTTCATGATCATCCTCGCTTCCTCCCTGCAAGGTTGGCTTCACTAGATTGAATTCATGACCTAGCATCCCAGCTTCTGGAAGGGGGCCCTCTGCCCTGAGCTTCTGTCTCTGGTTCCAGGTAACTCCCTCCTCTCCCCCTCTGGACCCAGAGCTAAGGAAGAGAACCTCACTATTACTGATGGCAGCTCTAGGGCACTGCACTAAACCTTAACACTAACCTACGCCTATGTATATCTTCATAAGTGTTCATTCCTTCTGAAACTCTCTTCAGATGACTCACTTGTAGCTTCCTTTCTGTTTTCCCCCAGAACTGAAATTGATGCTCTTGTTGACTTCTCTGTAGTACAAACTCTATTTGTCCACTTAGACTCTTACATAAATTTCAGATAACTTCTTAACCTCCCATATAACTTAATAGAGAATAAACTAAAGAATTTCAAACATGTATGCTATATTATTTGCAACCAATATTGTTAAGCTACATATTTGAATTTTTAACAATTTTTCAAAATCATAACTATTAGCATAACTCTTATAAAAAAATGACACATTTGGGGACATTATCCCAAAACTCCAAAGACGAAGTCTCCGTATTCATGGTATGGTTACATAAGCAGGTATAGGTGCATATTATTTTCAGTTATATCCAATAATGATCAATTTTGTTATTCTTCTTTAGACTAAAAATGTAATTTTCTCCAAGAACATCTGATAAACTAAACACCTTGAGCTTAGCATTTAAAAAATACAAAATATATGTCAAAACTGCATATTTATTACATTCTGTATTGGGTTGGATAGTGCCCTGCCCCTCCTCCAAAAAAAATCAAGTCTTTACTGGAATCTCAGAATGTGGTCTTATTTGAAAATAGGGTCTTTGTTTGTATAATTAGTTAGGTTAAAATAAATTCACACTGGAGTGAGATGGGCCCTAAATCCAGTGTGACTCGTGTCTCTGTAATAAGAGAAGAGACACAGAGATGCAGACACAGGGAAAAGAAATGTGAAGATAGAGGAGAAAAGCATGTGAAAACAGAGGCAGAGATTGGAGTCATCCAGCTATTAGATAATGAATGACAAGAATGGCTAGCAACCACCAGCAGCTAAAAATAGGCAAAGATCTTCCCCTAGAGCCTTCAGGGAAGGGTTGGCCCTGCTGATAACTTGACTATGAACTTCAATTCTTCAAAACTGTACACGAATACATTTCTGCTGATGAAGCTACCGTGTTTGTGATACTTGTTATGGCAGCCTAGGAAACTAAAATGCCTATTTAATATAAAGTGTTGTCACCCCTACTTCTTTAAAAAATCTCATTAAAAAGAAACCTATAATTTTGAACTTGAGGTTAAATATTATTTTCAGCATAATGTATCTAATTTACAGTGTTTGGTCAGCAAGCAAAGGGAAAATACAATTTTTTTTTTTAACATACAATAGTTTTTAGTTTGTTATTTATATTGATAACCATGTGTTACTACTTCATTCTGGTAAAATACCTCATAGTTATATGTATTCAAATAATAGCACATTTAAGAATATAGATAATTAAAATCCAAATCACATTCCTTATCTACACAAAAAAGCCTCACTATAGCTGAAGTATTAGGAATAATAGTGTTTTATAAGACATTTTACATAGAAAAATATGTAACTGTTCTATTTAAAAAGTAAGGACAATACTTAAATAAAATTTAAATCATTGAGTGGAAATAAATTTCATGTTTTTTAAATTTATTCAAGTTTAATTTACCTTGACATTTTAAATTTATTCTATCATTTCAATGGACAATAAAAAAATATTGAAAACCCATCAATTGGAAAAATTCTTTAAAACTTTAAGGCCTTTTTTGTTGTTGTTGCTTCAAATATTAATTCCTACTGAAATAATAAGTGTTTGACATTAATGTTATAATAATGTTATTTTGTGGTTAGTTTTCCTCTTTATAAGTAACATAGAAATAAATAACAACAAAAAAGATTTCATTATTTGACTTGAGATAACAGAGTAACCATAGCCTCTTAATTAACTCTATGTGAGGAATTAAAAAAAGAAAGCAAATAAGCATGTGGTCATACTAAAATACTTTTATTGATTATTGGGCTATAAATACCAATTATATAATTTACCTGGCAAGTAACCTCAGTCGGTATGTGATGCTAGTGAAATCGAGGTCCTTCTGAGAGCCAGTTGCCTCTCACTCACCTTTCAGTGTATGCATTTGGTTTCAAAAAGACAAGCAAAGAGAATTGCGCCACCTCAGTTCCCCCTACGTTCAGGTTCCTTGTGCCTGGCTTAGGGCCCAGGCCCAGCTGGTTAACGCTGGTGGGGAGCATGGCAGAGAGAGACCCAAGCTCGGTGCCCAGAACGAGCAACAGCACCCTGGAGAGCGAGCAGGTAGGAGAGTGCAAGCGTTGAAGAGAGCAGTGCCGTTTAGAGGGCAAAGAGCGCGGGTTTTATTCTGGTGCATTTTGTACCTGCTTGAGTGGTCACTTACAGCTCTGAGGCTTGCCTTTATCACCAGCCTGGCCCCTGCGACTTCAGTGACCAAGCGATGACTTGCAGATGTGCACTGCAAGCCCAGAGCTCCCGCCGAGCTCCAGCGGCCTGTGTGTCCCCCGCGGTGGGCATCAGTTCTCTGCCCCAGCTCCGCCTCCCCTCTCTTACCAGTGCACTTAAACAGGTGTCTTCACCAATCTCCACGAACTGGCCAGAGCTGAGGAGCCATCCTGGACTTTCCCCCACCCAATTCAGTAATTTACCAAATGGCATCAATTCTCTCTTGAAATCCTTTCAAACCCGTGCCTTTTCCTTCTCTCACAGTTACAGCCCCAGCAGAGAATTCAGTTACCTCCCATGCCAGTTGTTACAAAAGAGCAAAATTGGTCCTTCTGCCCGGATTCCTTCCTGCTTTAATACTTTCTCTACACAGTGACAAAGGCTAAAATACACATCTGATTGTGTTACTGTCCCATTTAAAATTCTTTAGTGGATTTGGTATAAAATATAAACTTTTTTCTTATTTTTCTTACATCTCTGTTAACTTTCTTGTCTTTTTTAATTTTTACATCTCTTGATGTCATTCCCAAAATACAAATGTGAACACAGACATAGACACACACACACACACACGTGCATATGACACACACACAATCACACAACGCGTGCACACACGTAACGCCAATCAATTTCCAGGTCACTTTTTTTACTTTGTTTTCTCTCTGTAATTTAAATCGTAGTTCCCACTGTCTGAAATGTCCTTTACAACATTTTTCTAGGCAAACTCCTTAGGCTTTGGGAAAGCATGTTTTTCTTACCTAAATGCAAAAACATTTCTCAGAAATTATCTCTGGAAACTATGGTCAGTTATCATGAAATGTTATCAAGTTAAGCTGGGTGGTAACTGGTATAAGAAAAAATGAAACAAAGCAAAATGTTACATCGATAGGTCTGCACTGACTTCTAGTCACAGCAAGAGTCCTGTGTACATAGACAGATGTTTTAAAATGTGTTCCGCAATGAAAAAAAATCTAGACAAGTTTTAGACTAAAACTTAGGATGAAAAACTAAGGCCTTTAGGTATCAATAAATAGTTAAATGTATGATCAATCAATATATACTGAGTTATTTTGTAGTGGGACATCACCCGTAAAAAATATAAAATAAAATAAAATATAAAATAAAATAAAATTTGAGTCACTGTTGAGGTAACAAATATAATGTAACAGCAGAGACAAGATGACAGTTTGATGTGAAAAAAATCCATCAACCAACATGGTTTGTGTGACATTAATTCTATAGAGTGGCTCTAACCTATACATCTAGTGGAAAGTTTATGAACTCAGACAACCAATGTTTTGAGCTTTATGGATAGAATGGCAGAAAAGAAAAAAATAATATCATTTGGATTCATTCAACAATATATCAATTTTCAGTTACCATGATTTATTAATGTAACAAAAATGGACAATCAAAATCGAATAATGTTGATCCTATTCTGAGGTAAAAATAATCTCTGTGGCTCTTCAAAGCAACATAAGACCTAGAACATAAGGAACAAGCAGCATTGCCTCTACTTTTCACTATATGTACCTGCTTTAAAAAGATGTTTTATACATTTAGCAGCCCTTTGAATTTCAAATGGCTAAAAAGTATTTCCATTTAAAATATCATTTATTTATTCAAAAACAGTGATGGATAATGCTATGTGCCAGATACTATTTTATATGTAATATAATGTAACATAATATAATTCTAATATCTATATTAAGGAAAGATGAGAAAACATAATTCTGAGAGCAAGAACTACATCACTTGTTATGAGTAGTGGCAACAACTAAAATGCAATGTCCTATGACTGAGGGACAATATGCATGGCCCTAAAAACATGACCTCTGAATGCAAAATGTTTAAATTTGTATCCCAGCACTTTTACTTACTATGCTGCTTTATACAAATTACTCAACCTCTATATGCTTTCTTGACATTTATAAAATGGAGAAAAATAATAGTACCTACCTCACATGGTGTTAAGAGGATTAAATAAGTTAAGATGTACAAATTGCTGAAAGCAAGGCCTAGCATATAATAAGGTGCTCAATAATTGTTAGCTATAATTGATGTTTATGTAAAAAGATTAACAATAGGGATTTATAGATGGAGATCTTTGAGCACAGATTTAGGGCTACCTAAATCTCCTTAGTGAGAAATAATTTGAAAATAATATCCATGGAAATTGCTGCCTCTCCGAGAGTCTTGAAAAGTAACTAGTAATTTCCCAAGATGATAGGTGAGCAGGTATTTAAGCAGAGGGGGCAACATGCTCAAAGGTAAAGAAATGAGACTTTGGAAAATCATAGGAATCATAGTAAAAAGCCTTATAAGGAGAGCCATCTAAACCATTTACCCAAATTAACTAATAACCTTCTCTTTATGGAAAAACACTGAGTAGTGCTCACAGCACGCTAACTGCTCATATCTAGGTAAACCACACTCTGGAATATATGTATACATTTTCTGCATTTTAAGTTGTATCATTGAAAGCTGTTGGTTTTCTAATTCTATTTCTGCCACTTGCAATTATTATGGTAATTACATGATTCATTTAAAATATACTTAAACCAAATGAGTTCAACAAAATGCTTCATTCTTATGATAAACTGAATAATTTGTAAATACTTGACAAAGGTGTGTCATTTAATTACTTACTGTTAACTTGTATGAAAAGGCAATAGTCACATATTGGAAAGTTAATTGTAAACATTTAGAATAAATCTGGAAAACTGTCTTCAGAGTTTTTGCTTTTCTTTCAAGAAACCATAACTAGAATACCTTGATTATGATGAAAATTTCGATGTGAGGCAATATCAAACTGCAATTAGCAATTCCACAAACAAACGAGAAGACAACCCTACAGTAAACATTTGGCAAATTAATCTTTATGCATATGGTTTATGTTAAAATGCAATGTTTGCAATGCCTATATATAATTTTAAAATTAGTCCTAGCTTTAATAGATATTTTAAATTAAACATTACTATTCAAAATTGTTTATGATAGGACAACTTTAATTATAACCTGATTTGGTCAAACTGATATGTGCCTGTTGAAAATTGGTGGAAAATTAAGCTAGGGATGTAAGCTATGTCAAATTACGAGTATTATTTATGCTTTTCTGAAAGTACTGCTCAGAACTTTATAAATATGAAGATTCACTAATAATATGACATTTTTTGTAAATTTACAAACAAACACTTTCATATGTTTTTAAAAAGCCCTTCAATATACATAGTTTTGCGGGACAAATGTAAATTATTCCCATTTTCTGGAAGATAAAATAGTTTCAAGAATGGCTGAAGTAAAACACAGGATTTTGGTTTATGGTATCCTCTCATAACTACTCTGTTCCTGTAATTACACACATTTTAAAATTTCAGCTTATGAAACACCCCCTGCATGAGGTCTTCCCCAACGTCTCCTGAGTTAGTCACCTATACCCGTTTCCCCTGTAGTATTGCCAAATTGTCTCTGTTAAGCTACATGGTAGGATAACTTCTTAGTCTTGGTTGAAACACAGATCACCCCTAGATCGTGAACCATTCAACGCATTTCAGTATCTTGCACAACATGTTCCAAGAGCATATTGACCATAAATGTTTGGCTAGGCTGGCCCAAGAGCTGGATGAAACACTTTTAAATCCACTTCTAAAATAGAAGTTTTTATTACATTACTCTGCTGCTCAAACACATCATGACTTTATTATTGTCTGTACAGGATAAAAAATAATTGCATTTTCTTGAATTCTAGTTTAAATATAAAATGCTGCCACTCGACTTATCTTGCCAAATGCATTGCTGTAACCCCAAGCGAAAACCTTCATTTCAGTCAGGTTCGTACCTCACTGCCTTTCTAATGTCTCTTAGGATCGCCAAACTTTAGTTTCCAACTTTTTCTCATGACCCATATATAGGCATCCTTAATAGGTCACTTACCTTTCCACTTCCTGCAGTTTCCCTTACATTTCCTTTGTTTTAATTTGAGAGAGAGAGAGAGAGAGAGAGAGAGAGAGAGAGAGAAACATCTATGTATGGATGCGAGAGAGACACATCGATCAGTTGCCTCCCGTATGTGCCCCGGTTCGCCCTGACCAGGGATCGACCCTGAGACCTTCCAGTGCTCAGAAGGATGCTCCAACCAACTAAGCCACACTGGTGAGGGCTCCCTTACTCTTCCAGAGTCTACACAGAGATATTTTCATGTGTACTCTTCCCTACGTCAGGAGCTCAACTAGACTCAAGGGAGAAGCGCAACTAGGTGTGAGAGTAGCTGATTAAGACAAGTCAAAGGGAAAGGAACAATCAGACTTTTCAGCACTTACTATAATAGGTTAAACCAGAGAAAGGTGCTAACTCCCCTGATTCATTTTTCTCCATGAAATGGCACCAGTGAAGGTGGTGTCACTGCAGAGGGAGCTCAAAACAGAAGGATACTGCAGTTTTGTGGACCCAGGGAGCTTAGGTAGGGAGAGCAGGAAGAGCTAGACATGGAAAAGTATTGAGCACTAAGAGTTGAGGAAAAGTGTCCTCAAGCTTCTCTGCCTTCGCCCCCAACTATAAGAAGGCCTTGGCAGGGGTACCTGAGAAAGGCCCCCAGGAGAGCATGACCACCAGGGAGACCTGAGTCCTTGCCTGCAACTCCCTTCAGAACTGCCAGGCCCTGGCTGTGCACCCAGTCTGGGGCAGGGAGGCCCGCTTTCCCCCACGAGGCCTGCCAGGCCAAAGCTTGGCAATGACCTGCATTCAAGCCTGAAATATCACACATGGCATTTTGAACTGGAGATGAATTTCTCATTCTTCAGCAGGTAACTCAGCGTTGCCTAACTGTACTATTTAACCCTTAAATTGCTTGAGGGCAAGAGAGTCTAATCTTCTGTTTCCCACTGTACTAATCCAAGTTAACATCTCTTGATTGGCTTTGGGGAGCTCATGCTTCCTATTTTCTAAAATTCAATTATGAAGTCAAGGTCCAGCGACTTCTTTGATGGAATATATATATATATATATATATATATATATATATATATATATATGAATGATAATGGTGAGTGAACAAAATTATAACTACCTTGAATAGAATAAGTATCCAATAAATGTTACTAGTCATAACAATCATCAAAGAAATATATGTGTTTTAAATATTGGAAAATAATACAATATAGTAGATTGAAAAAGATAATAAGACCAGCAAAAAATCACAAAACCGATTTCATCTAAGTAGCCAGAATTTTTAGTGCCTATTGAAATTCTTATGTTCAATATCTTGATCATAGTAATTATTAGAAATTGTTTTCTATTCCCTACATAATTGTTAAGCATGAAAAAATGCCAAATATTAAACACCATTAGATAAAAAATTGGGGAAAAGGGTTATATTCCTTAAGGCATATAAAGAATACAATGAAAGACAAATATTTTCTTATTCTGGAAAATTGAAGTATGTTTAATGCTCTTACATGAACTATTATTGATGAAATGTCTTCCCTAAACAATGAAAGTTACCCCTGTAGTAGAATCTATGCCAACTTACAATTTCCATATGTGAATTTACAAAGTGCTACTCAAAAGAAAACATGTATTTTACTGTAATCAGTAAAATGATGGTACCTTCCCTTATATTCAGCCTCTGTATTGTTATTTTAATTCCTTAAAGAATTAATTAATCCATATTCTAGTGTTTGCTTTTCTCCGTCAGATTCACCACCACGAGGCATTCAGGGAAGGAAAAAGCATATTTTTTCCCCATTTATGAGATGCCACATTAATCAGATTAAAAAAGAAGAAGAAATAAAAACCAAATGACTAAATTGATTTCCTTTTTTGAAGCGAGGACTACCAGGGAGAGTCCACATGAAAACAAATAATCAGATAAATTCCGTAATTCAGTGAACTGTAAAAGTATTGCACTACATTGACTGAGTTGACATATTTGGGGGATTCATTACACAATGATTTAAATTTCTATATGGGTATTTTTATGGGGCAGGTAGTAGTCTTTTTATAGGAGAGGTGTGTTTGTTTTTTTTAATTCTCAATGACAAAACTAACGTTAGCTTTATTTTGATGTTTTGATGTTTAGGTAAGTAGAAAGTGTCCATTATAAGGAGGCATCCTGTAGCCATCTTCCAGTCAACTTTGTGTCTCAAAAAAAAGTTGTTTTTTTAAACAGAGTTGGTTTTCAATGTTTGAAATACTTAGACGGAGAATTTCATCTTGGTTTCTTTCTGTCACAGCCTCAGCCTTAAACATATTATGCAGCACCTCAAAACATCTAAAGAAAATAGCACAGCTTCTCATACTACAGACATATAATGTTTTCATTGGTTTAGATTTTTTAAATATAGTTTTGTTTATAATTAAATGGTAGCAAACCTTCAAATTTGTTTTTCATGTTTACATAAGTTACATAGTCATTTATTAGAAGATACATTTTTATATTTATATAGATTTTATTGTGACTGGGAGATTTCTGTGGTCATTATTTGTCTTGTAGTCTCCACAGCATCTATTAGATATATCACAATAATTTGCATGTTGTAAATGCTTAATAAATTCTGATTTATTTATTCAATGGGTTATATTTCTGACCTGCCTAAAAATGCCCCTTTAATAATGCTATACTGTCCCTGAGATAATAGAATCAGAAATTTAGATTTATAGTTGAGATCAGCTAAAATCTTAACAACCCTGGGAGTAGTTTTATTGACTGGGGTTTAGAGTATTATTCACCCCCATAAAAGTTGAATTTATCATTATGTGTTTTGCTCTTTTGTAATTTTGTTTGTTTGTTCGTTTGTTTGTTTTAGAGAGAGGGAGAGAGAAAGGAAGAAACATTGATGTGAGAGAGAAACATCAGTTGGTTGCCTCCCTTACATACCCCAACATGCAACCTGGGTGCGTGCCCTGGCAGGGTATTGAAACTGCCACCTTTTGGTGTATGGGATGAAGCTACAACCAACTGAGCCGCACAGGCCTGGGCATATATATATATATATATTTTTTAATTGCCTCAGCATGCAGAGAAAAACTAAGACGTCAGTGTAATTCTTAAAGAAACAAAACTGTAAAAATAATTATCAACTTACCAAGACTCTTTTAAAAGACCCTTTCAAGAGCTAAATTACTGCAAGCTAATTTTATGATGGATGAAACAGTCACATCAAATGAGGTAAACCGGTTTTTTTCCCTTTGACAGAAATTCCTTTTAAGTTCTTATCTAGTAAAAAGAAACTCAGTGAACACAAAATACATCTATCAGTTCTGCCTTCTGAAAAACTAAACCTAAGGTACTAGAAAAATCATTTTAAAGATCAGGGATATGTAAGATCAGATTTTAAGAGAATCTCTATTTGGTTTGGCATGAAAGACAATTGAGTTACTTCTTTGAATAGCTGAAAGGGAATTAGAATTTCCCACTCTCATGATCTGTGACAAAAGAACAAACTAGGCCTGATATAAAGCAAGTATGAACCAATACAGACAGTTTAGGTATTTAGTTGTATTTTGTTTTGGTCAGTGTTTATGCTGGACTAATTTTTTAAAAGATTTTTTTTTTATTGATTTTTAGAGAGACAGGAAGGGAGAGGGAAAGAGAAAGAGAAACATAAATGTGAGAGCGAAACATTGATGGGCTGCCTCCTGCACACTCCCTACCAGCGATAAAGCCTGCAACCCGGGCATGTGCCCTAACAGGAATTGAACCAGCAACCTTTCAGTGCATGGGATGGTGCCCAACCCACTGAGTACACTGGCCAGGCCTGGACCTATTTTTTAAAATATTTCTGATATTTCCTAAGGAAAACTCCAAATGAAGTGTATTTGCTAATAAAGTGTATGGAATATTATCTTACTATTATAGTAGAATATATAGGATTTTCTTGCATTTAAATTTTAAACTTCTAGCTTCATGAGTTCCAGCTTTTCTTATTTACCCATCTCACAATGTCCAAAGCAATTCTGCAAAATCACGGTCAGAACATCAGAAGTATAAAGGTATTACTTTCTTAATTGCAATGGGACCATAAGAGTAACGTTATGTTCAAATTACTTAAGTTCCACGTATACATGTACTCTACCTACCCAATTACAGTGAGACCTAAGTACTCTCAGAATCCTACCTGAAAGTGTAGAGCTTGTGTGGATTGTTCACTTAGGTCACTGCATTTTTTTTGCTGATTTATGTAGTGCGCAATGTCACTCACAGCCTATCACTTGGACCTTTTCTTCTGAAAGACCCAAAAAAGCTAACAATACTGAGAAAGAGTTGGGGACTCACTTCTGCATTCCAAGATTTACTAGAAAGCTACAACAATCAAGACAGCATGTTTGTGAAAGAATCAACACAAATATCAAAAGAACAGAGTATAGAGCCCAGAAATAGACCCGCACAAAAACAGTCAACTGGTCTTCAGGAGAGGCTCAAAGGCAGCTCGAATTGAGAAACTGTCACAACCAACTTAAACCTAAGATGACACTGATTAAATGTGATATGGAGTCCTGGATGGGATCCTGAAACAGAAGAAAAGACACTGAGTAGCCCCGCCAGGGCTCAGCAGTTGAACATCGACCTAGGATCCAGGCGATGAGTGTTCGATTCCTGGTCAGGGCACATGCTCGGGTTGCGGGCTCGATCCCTAGTAGGGGGCGTGCAGGAGGCAGGTGATCAATGACTCTCTCATCATTGATGTTTCTCTCTCTCTCTCTCCCTCTCCCTTCCTCTCTCTGAAATCAATAAAAAAATATATTTTAAAAAAATTTTTCTAAAAAAAAAAAGATACTGAGTAAAAACTAAAGCAACCTGAATCACATATACAATCAAACTAATAATAATGCATCAATATTAGGTAGTTAATTTTAACTAATGTACTATATTAATGTTAAGTGTTAAAATGGGAAACTGGGTTTCAGTTTAATGGAAAGTCTCTGTGCTGTCTTCACAAACTTCCTGTAAATCTAAAACTGTTTTCTAAAGTTTGTTTTAAAAACCTGATAAATACATTGGAAAATTCAGTTTTTATCCCACTCCTCTAAAACCTGATTTTTAGAGTAACCAAATTTTTGATGAGAAATTTCTCCTTATAGATTGATTCCAGTTTTTCAATTAAGTAGGAGATGTAAAATTAGAATGTCGCCATTTTACAACACTTAATGAAGCAATAGATTTAATGATAATTGGTGTCTGTTACTGTCTCAAAAAGAGACCAAATCAATTACTATGTAGCCCCTGATGGAATTACCGACACAGAGTTATTTATTCTTCACTAAAAATAAAAAAAACAAAATCCAATGTCTCAGTAGCAATTTAGAGGCAATATAGCAGATTTAAGTATCAATTTATAACAGAAAACATATGAAATACATACTTATATGTAAGATATTTATAAAAACATAAGTATATATATATAATATAGAGGATGCAATTAAAACAAAATTCAGATTGTGAGGGCTCTCTGGAAAATGCCACCCAACTACTTCAACGTAAGGTCCAAGGGGTATAAAGAATATCAAGGAAGAACCTACAGGTAAAATAAATTTCAGAGATACTTCAGCCAATTGCCACTTTTAAAGTTTATGGGATCCTGAATGAAATAAATAACTGTTAACCATAAGTAAGTAAGTAAATAAAATGTCAAGTGAAAAGCACACATTCACACATTTATTTATAAATCAGTTCAGTAAATTTGAGCACTGGTTAGGTGTTTGGTGATATTCAGTTGAACTATAGGTCACATATGCTGGACTATCTGAGATTTTATATTAAATATTTAATTAGTATTGAATTGTTCTAAAAACATCAATTCTTTAGCAGCAATAATGATATGACAGCTCATTTAAAAAATAGAATCATTTTATCAAAAAAAAATAGACACTAATTACTGAAATTTTGAGTACATGTGGGTTTATTATACTATTCTCTATATTTTAAAAATATGAAAACTTTTTCAAAATTATAAGTTTAAAAAATTAATGAGTAAAGTGTAAGTTTTTGAAAGCCCTTTTAATATTTTATAAATACATTCTTTGCTACTGCTAATTACCACAGCATAATAATTGACTCTGATTATAATAGAATATGACTTGTGTATAAATTGATTAGTAAAAATAGATTAATGCATTTACAGGCATATTTAAACACACAGACACACATTTATTCAAGTGGTTTAGAAAAGAAAGCATGTTGTTTAACTTTGATTTTCTCTGAAAAATTAAGAAAGTAGAAAAATCATAAGTGTAAACATGAAAAATTTCTTATAATTCAGTGATACTTTAAATATTTGCTTGCATTCATTTTATTTTTCAAATTCTTCTGTGTCAACATATATCAAGTTGTTACCTAGGATACAATATTATTTATTATTAGAAATTATCTTTTCCGAATATTTATTATCCTGCTCTGCCAGTCTGACTCATGCCTTTTTCATGTCCCTTTTGACACCCCTTTTAATCTGTTTCTTAAATATTGATGTTCTTCAGCAATCTAGACTCAGATCTTTTTTCTTCTCCTGTATACTCCTGTCTCACATGCCAAATATCTGATAATTTCCTATATAATTAATAACCACCAAACCACTAATCAGCTAATGGGTCCCAAATCCATATCATAGGCACCAATGTTATTCTTGATCTCTAAACTGCCCTGAACAGCATTTCTACTTGATAAGCCCTTGGAAGCTGCTAACCATTCTTAGATATTTTGTCATTCTATTGATGGAGTAGCCCAAGGTGAGTAAGTTCTCTATCAAAAAAAAAAAAAAAAAAAAAAGTATGTTTACTAGCCATGAAATAAATTATATTATCTAAAACAGTTATTTTTTTAAATGTGCCAAGGTGTGTGTGGTGGGGGGTGGCTAAGTAGCAATACCCATTAAAAAGTACTTACTAAATTAAGTTAGCAAGTATTATTATATAATAAATAAATTCTTTGTTCTTTATGACCATTGACATAGCAAAGTCTCAGACAAATCTTGGAGTAAGTATAATTGTTTAGTTTTGTTTAACTCAATATTTTCTAATCTTAAGCACATAATATTTTACAATGCTGTCACACATTTTTAAGTCTCAGAAATTGGGATTATGGAACACACTCTAGGAAATCTCTGTCTAGATTTGAACCCTCCTTTGAAAGGAGCTCCAAAAAGAAGCTGATTAACCTCCACTGTTGCTGCTCTTCGATCGGAGGCGGCAGACACAGGTAAAATCTCCTTTGATATATTTCCTCAAGAAAATGTCTGGGGCTCGCTTAGAAAGCAACTGGGTTCTCCTGTTGTTTACCTGAAGATTCATATGGACTCTGCTTCTGCAAACTTTTATAAGACACGTGCTTGTTTTATGAAACAAAATAAGGAATGAAAATATGTAAATGGATTTTTATGTCAAAAAATGAGAAGGAAACCACATACAATTAAAAATGTGCAAGAATAGATTATTTTATTAACAAAATAAATATTTTTAAATTTCTCTAAGATATTTAATTAAATCAGGATTCTTATCTTCCTTTGTCTTAATGCTTTGTTTTACTTTTTTTCTCCCATGGGAACTTAGACTTATGAAAATGATTTTACATGTCTTTCAGCCTTTCATCTTAAGAGTAACAGCCAGTTTTTGCCTTTGGGGAATAAGCAGAAGTGGGAGAAATGGAAGCTATACCAAAAGAAATAAATAAGTAAACATCAGGCCATGGACTCATAGTGCAGCCTTATGTTTGTTTTGATGTCTTATGTAGTTTTTCTTTGTAGTTTTGAATATTTGCATATTAGAAGGGAAACTTTAGAAGAAATTGTTTTTTTTCTAAAACTAGTAGCTTCTGACTGTTCCTGTGACAGAACTACTGCTTTGTCACAAGAAAATTAATTCCCAGGGTTTTCCTCAATTATTTCTTTTGCATTTAATCAATTTTTTTTTCAAATTCTTAACATTACAGAAATGAATGCTAAGCCATCTAAAAATTACTGAGATGAATGAGGATATGTATCACATTTCAAAAAGTATAAATGGTTACATTCAAATAGTTTCACATAAAAGTTAGGTTAAATAATTCAGTTGGGTAAAAACAAACCAATTCAAAAATCTCATATAAAAATGTTATCTTATTTCTGTTAAAGGGGACACACTCATTTCTACGATGAGGTAAAAACTCTCCCAGCATTAAAAACTACTGTTTAAACTGGTACACTTAGGAAATTTATCATTACTGTTCTTTCCTCTAAGAGTTCCCATGGAAACGTGAAAGGATAATAATAAAAAAACAACAAGATAGAGTAAGAATAAAAAGAGAACACCTAGAGTATATGGTATATGCTTTAGGTGGATGTGGTGGCAGCATCTAAATGGGCTATGTCACCATTGTTGGTGACACCTTAAGATGTTATTCACTAAGTAACAACCTATGTTTCCTAGTCTGAGTAATTTAAAAATGTAAAATAGGACTGGTGGTTAAATAGAAACAGAGCAATAGAATTGATATATTTTCTAGAGTAACGATATTTGTTTAAACTTAGATGGAATACTTTTAACTTGTTAATAAAAAAAAAATGTTTATCTGCATCTTTTAGATTTGGATCACACTATTAGAAAACAAGTAAAATAAATATCATATCAATGGTTTTTGAAAATTTCAAAATCTTCTATCCCAGTCTTCTTATTATCTAACTCTCATATTGTATCACTTATTGCCTTCAAGTTCCAATGTCTTCTGTGCCAGAGTGAAACATCATCCACCGCTGTCTGAAATTGTTTATTTCCTCCCAAGCCTTGTGCTCGGGAAGATCATACACCTTATGCTGAACAGAGAATAGGACTGTTTAAATGTAATAATATAAGAGGAGAAAGGCAGCTTTCTTGATCATAAAAAACTTAAATTTACTTCTTACATAGATATTCTATATTAATTTTAGGTGTATTCAGAAAAATGTTTGTGGCATGCCAACCATATGCCAAGCACTGTGTTATATACTAAAGACAGTGTTGCAAGAAATGAGTGTCCCTTCCCACTCCCACAAAGAACTTACAGCACAGTGAGGCAGGCAGGCACTGAACAAAAAGTAATTGCACAGATATTTAATTAAAGCTACAAAAGCTTTTATCAGGCAATCTAACTTACTCTGAAGGGCAAGGAAGACTTGCCTGAAGAAATATTTAAGCTCGCTCCTGAAGGGTAAATGGGAGTTAGGTAGTGCAGAGCAGGAGGAAATGTTTCTTGTCTGCCTGCTTGGTGAAGCATGGCATTTTTTAATGGAGACCAGACCTACTCCCAACTGGAGATCAGGTATGCACTTCAAATATTTTTGAGAGAGTTAATAAAAGTGACTTTAAATGCAATTGAAGAATAAGTGATTGATATTTGATCTTGGAGGGAGAGAAGAAAGGATTTGGTGGTGAAGGTTAGAGTAAAAGACAGAACCTTAGGATGCCAGTTAAAAGAAATAAAAAGAAGAAACATAGTGAGGAGAGATGCAGAAATCAGATTGAGTTCACTTCAATGAATGCTAAGCTAGGCATTGTGTTGACAATACTAACACATCGTGTAGGGGTTTCTAGGTTTCAGAGTCTAAGAATTTCTTTAAAAAGTTGTTCAGTAAATCGACCTGTTCGCACAATATGGTGCATTACATAAGGGGTGAAAGTCCCCTTTTTGAGTTCCTCAAAGGGGTTCTTATTCTGTTCAGTGTCAGGAAGCCAATTATGAGACTGAGGTGAACACTAACTGTGCGAGCTTTACTTAATGGCCATAGAATGGAGAAGCTGGAGTCTGGCTCTCAGATCAACATTGCATCCATTAGAGATTGAGGAGCTGTTGATAAGGAACGGCAGAAATGAGGGAGGGTTTTATGTAAATGACTGGGTAGAATATTCATGGGTTGTCTGGGAAAGGGGTGGTGATTTTCTGGAAATTGGGTCTGTTTTCTGTTTGTTTGTTTGTCTGCTTATGGTTCGTTCTGGTCATTGTCATGGTGATTGTCAACTAAATTGGCACTGGTAGGGGTGTCATTTAGTACGGAGGTTAGATTACAATGGGTTTGAAGTCTTCTGGTGGTCATTTTGACAGCTATCTTAGTCTTAGCTGGTCTTAACCGGCTCTTTCTTGAGAAAGGTCTCTCAAAAGCCTGTTCTTAAAGGTAAAAAGAATTAGGGTGGGCTAGGAACTTAGCCAGGTCACCTGGGTCTTCTATGGGGTTACAGTAAGTACAAAGAAAGAGACTTGAGCAACATGGAAAGGGGACCATAAAAGTGAAACTCTCAGTTCTGCCCTGGTGCTCAGAAAGGTTCCTAAAAGAGAGACTGAGCCGGGCCTCAACTGAAGTTGTGGAGGTGGTTATGATACCATTTGCCTACTTTGGGTTTTCCTAGTACTGAGCCAATTCCCATGTACCCTCTCACCATCTTTTTTTTTTTTTTTTAATTCTCACCCGAGAATATTTTTGCCATTGCTTTTCAGAGAGGGTGGAAGGGGAGGGGGAGAGGGAAACATCGATGTGAGAGGGACACATCGATTGGCTGCCTCCCACTAGAGAGCCAGCGGGGGCCAGGGAGTGAGCCTGCAAAGGAGTTTGCGCCTTGGCTGGAATCAAACCCAGGACCCTTCAGTCCGCTGGCTGACTTCTAACCACTGAGCCAAACTGGCTAGGGCTCCTTTTTACCTTAAACCTACTATCTAGCAGGCTCTGTGGAAACATGGTCTCTGGAGTAATAAAGAGCTGACATTGTTTAAGAGCATTTCTTTACTTTGTTTTCTACCCTTGTGCAAGGATGTAGCCCTGCCGCTTGTGGAAGAAAAGGGGCCACAAGCTAAACCTGACAAGCTCAGGGAAGGCCTGCATGGGGGCCTTGCAAACTCAGAGACCTAAAGTAACCATGAAGGATGGTCTGAAATTAAAACTTTTAAAACTAAAAAGCAGTTTATGGTGAGTAGGTTGGTATCTTTCTTGACAAAGGTCAATCTGAACCTTAATTGAGGCTGCTTATTGTCTTTTTGCATCTACAATAATATATCATTGAAATGTCAAAGTAATTTTCCTTTTTCCAGACCCCACAAAGCACAGGCACTGCTCTGCAGAGGCCACATATTCCCTCATTGTATTGAGTTAATTGTTGACTCTTAACGATCCTGCACCCACTTAAGTAAAAGAAGTGTGTGTCCATCTTTTTACTTTGTATCCAACCCCAGAGGTGTCCTCACTTTGCTTTCTCCTGCCTTCCTAATCTATCACCAATGAATTTCATGTAACCCATTTACATCTCCTCCTTTGATTATAATGTAAAAAACAAAGTGCAAAACTGCCATTCTCTGGAGCATTATCTCAATCTGTTTAGGTATTGGCTTCCCTGCAATTGTTGATAGTTTGGCTCAAATAAACTCACAAAAATTCTTCACAGGTTTGAATGTTTCTTATGTTAACATGCTAGTGAGTTTAAAAACCAGGAATGTCTGCTAATGGTAAACATTCCCATAAATGGAAGTATCTAGATTTTTAGTGCAGGTTATTTCAACTGGTTGCTCTACACTTTAATGTGAAAAGGCAATGGCTTAGTAAAAATTTGACTTCTTTCTTAATTCTAGCAGCAATATCTGTGTCACCATCAGCAGTATAACCCTCAGAAGCCATAAGCAGTTATTCCTTCCCTCTATGGCCACTTGACTCTATTAAGTCCCAAATATTTAATTAAATATAGTCAGTATGTGTGTGGGTAGGGGGTGGCTCTTCCTCAAAATTTATAGGTTAACCTGCAATCTGAAATTTCAGGCACTTTTCACATTTTATCCACTAATTTACATCCATTCACTTAGCAAATTTGGAGTAACTTCTATGTACATAAAACTGTTTTAGGTAGTGTGATATTATGATTTATAATAAGAAATATATATTTGGTCTTAGTTCCCATTTCTGGCACAAAGCTCCTAAAACACTTAGAATTTCCTAAGTATAGATAACAATAAAGATGCATTTTATTATGTTAATAAGGTAATGTTTTGAAAAACCTTTGTGATTGAATACTATCAAATTTCAGCCCCCTCAACCTCCAGGGAGTAGAGAGGGACTGGGAATTGAGTTCAATCACCAATGGGCAATGACTTAATCAATCATGCCTGTGCAATGAAGCCTTCATAAAAACACAAAAGGACAGGGTTTAGAGCTTCCAGGTTGGGGAACCAGAATATTTCCATCTTCCACTCATTGTGCTGGACCCCAAAACACAAAACTCCACAGGAACAGAAGCTCCTTTGTTCTGGACCTTTCCCTATGTATCTCTTCATCTGGTTGTTGAGTTATACCTTTTAATATAATCCAGTAATCTAGTGAGTAAATGGATTTCCTGAGTTTTGTGATCTGCTCTATTAATTGAATCCAAGGAGGGCCTTGTGGGAACTTCCAATCTATACCTAATAGATCAGTGCTGAAGTTAACAACCTGGGCTTGACATTGGTGTTTGAAAAGGAGGGTGGTCTTGTGGGACTGAGCCCTTAACCTGTGGAACATGATGCTATCTCAGGGTAGAACATATTAAACTTGAGTCGGATTGTAGGACACCCAGCTAGTATGAGAGCATGACTTGATGCTGCTAGCCCACAACAATGAAGGTGGTAAAGAAACAGTACGGCACAATCAATATATGCTAGGTGAACAAACACTACACTGGGGGATACAGATAGGAAAATATTAACTATAATAGAGAGGTGTGATATTTCAATTGTGGAACTACAGTGTTATCATAGTACTTAGAAAGGCTTATAGTGTAAGGGATAGATTTATAAATGCAGTGATATCTAGGCTGGGATTTGAAACAAAATTAAAAATATGAGTGACATAGACCACTTTGTAGAAATCTTGATATCAGAAAATTTTCACTTACTCTTACAGTCAATTAGGAACCAGTGGGTTTTTTGAAAGAAGTACATAGTGTGCTTACTGCAGAAGAAATGGCTCTCAGATTTAAAAGGAGAATGCTGAAGTCAGGCTATTTTAGATTCCAGAAGTAGAATAGTTCTACTTGAGAAGTTTTTGCATTGCCTCAGTCTGAGAGGTTTGGAAAAGAAATAGAAAAAGGATTCATACATGAGAATGTCAATGTGTGTTGAAAATATTTGAAAAGTCACAACGGTACTATTAATGTGAACAAAGGGAGGGCGGAAATGAGGGAGAAGATTTGAATCTTGTGCTCAAGTTTTTCCAAAAAGTTGGCTATGGCCCTGGCCAGTTTTGCTCAGTATTAGAGCATCAGACCTTGGACTGAAGGACCCCAGGTTTGATTCAGGCCAAGGGCATGTACCTTGGTTGCAGGCTTGATCTCCTACCCTGGTTGGGGCTCGTGCAGGAGGCAACCAATCGATGTGTCTCTCTCACATAGATGTTTCTCTCTCTCTCTCTTTCTCTCTCTCTCTCTCCCCCCCACTCTCTCTGAAAAGCAATGGAAAAAATTTCTTCAGGTGAAGATTTAAAAAAAAGAGAAAAAAAGGTTGGGCTACTGTTCTGGATAAAGGTAGTGAGAGTGTTGAGGGTGTGGCTTAAATAAAGGGTGTGTGAGCACTGAAAGAGGTTGTGGAGACCTGGTAACTGAGCAGTGCTTTGTGAATCCCTTAGGAAGCAAAGGCTTTCCTTGTAATTCCATGGGAAATAGGGGAATATTAATCATGATCTTTGGGCCAACTAAAGACATGAATCCTGTTCTCCACCAGGAAATTTCTATGGGTTTCTTTCAACGACTTAGTACTCCAGAAGAAAAATGCTTAAAAAAACACCTGTTCTGAGAACTGTGAATGACATATGAAAAATTAGGTACCAAAACCAAACAAACAAAATGCCACTGGGGCTCTGGCGGGTGTGGCTCAGTGGATAGAGTGGTCCAAGTTCAATTCCTGATCAGGGACACATACCTGGGTTGGCAGTTCCCTCCCCACCCCCATCAGGGAGGCAACCAAACAGTGTGCCTCTTTCACATAGATGTTTTCTCTCTCTCTCTCACCCCCTCCCTTTCCCTCTCTCCCTTCCACTCTCTCTAAAAAAATCAATGGGAAAAAAATATCCTCAGGTGAAAATTAACAACAAAAAATATGCCACTGGTTAAGCCAAATTCTAGGTATGCCTGAAAATGGCAATAAACTCCAAATTACTCCATCACTTAAAATTTATTTTAAATTTTAAAAAAGGAAAGAAGTTCTAATCAGACCACAAGCCCGGGAATTACATTCAATTTGGTTTCTTTTTGAGTCTCACAAAATATGCACACTATATAGCATATGTTAAACCTGATTGTGATATGGGGTTTATTTCAATGCCTAAATTCTGTAACACTGATTTAATTATGATAAATTTGATTTAAGTTGAATAAGGCATGAACTGCAACCACTCTTTATCAATCTTTTCTTTTAGCTTAATTGATATTTCTGATATCTTATGAGTAAATCATCCTAATACTTTCAGTCTTTCCCATCATAAAATGGTCTTCATTCTTGCTCCTATAAAATAGTAAAGTAGATAAAGTTGTATGTGATTTAGCAGAAAATATTTTCAGATTAGAGATATTTTACTTTTTAAAACATCCCATTTTTTTGGGTATAATTTTATCTAGTTTTTAATAAACTACAAAAACTAATTTTTAACAATACAATTTTAAAGTGAGGCTTACTTAAGGGAAGTTCTATGACATGTAAGAAAACCTTGAAATATATATTTTTTAAAAAGCCAAGAACAAAAGAAAATGCAAGAAAAGTGGTATATCTGATACGTTGTAATTAGTTATTAATAACAGAAAAGGAGCAAAGAGGAGGCCAGACATTATAAGCATGTTCCCTGAAAAACACTGGGGGAAGGAGACTAAAAAAGGGAAAATAGATGCATGCCCAACAAAGTTAGAATGACAGAGGAAAGGTCACGCCTGGGAACGAAGGTCATTGGCCAGAATGAGCATGACCACTGCAAGCGCTCAAAGATTTGGGATATTTAATCCCCTCAGCTAAGAAGTTCACTCTCCTGTTCCTCTCAGCACACCTAGCTCATGGCTCGCACTTGGCTTCCTGGCATTCTCCCGTGTGGCCCATGCCATGTGGACCCCCCCCCCCCCCACACACACACAATGGACTGATGGACTGCAGCTAGCCTGATGCAGTCCTGGACCTGGCTCCAACATGGAGAAGAAACTCTGGACACTGGCTCTGCTCCTAGATTTACTGAAACCCCAGCTGCCCTTCTATGACTGAACTAAGGGAAGTGTGACTTTAGAAACACAGAGATTTAATTCAATGCAAATAAAAACCACTAGTTCCCTTGGATGTGTCTCAGAAAATTCTTTTTCTCAGGATATTGTAAAAAGTCCACCCCCAGCAGCACCCAGTGGGGAAGAGAACCCCCAACTTTGTCCCGTATCATACCTTCAAGGAAGGAAAAAGTTTGCGCCAATTCAGCAGACATAAGTGTCTGATCTATTTTCTTCCCAATATTTTGCTGAATCCACATTATCTGAGTTTTCATATAAAATGTTGTATGCTTTTTTAAAAAGTGTGTTCTCTTTTAAAAACAACAGCAACAAAACCTATCAAGATATTGTGAAGTTAGCTTGGCCAAATTTATCCCTCCCTTGGGTGTCAATAGCAGCACAAGCATAGTGTTGCTCCTTTTGTTCTCTACAGTAAGGGTGGAATTAGCCAAAGGGGAGAAAAATTTACAAGAGGCATCAAAGTTAAAACATAAACCAGTTCCAAATCTGTGACACCTTCGTAGTGAAATCTGTTACCTGGATCCCTGTAGAAATGCCCATGTCATCACTTCCAAATCTCAATTGTCCACCTGAGTTCACTCAGCAAATGGGAGATAAAAAGGAAGGCAGTGCTTGCTTTTGACCCTTACGGCAGTGTTTGTCAAATATTTTTATTACTGTCCTAGGTTTCAGCTTCCTATGGTTACTTATCGCTCTGGAGCTTTACTTTCCCAATTCAATCTTTTTTTTAAAAAACTGTATTTAGTTCCCTGTATTTGCTCTAATGAAATACCTAGTGTGGGTTTTGTTTTCCTGACTAGAAACAGATTGGCTACAAAAGGCAAAATACTGGAGAATTGTAAAAATTAAAATGAAATTGGTGAAATAAAACTTAAAGTAAAAAATACTGATCCAGAAGTAATAAATGTTCCTTTATATTTTATTTTATTTAAGATATAAAAGGTTGTCCTCCTATGACACCTGTCCGCTACTCCTCTAAAATAAGCTCTTTGTCATTAAAATAGGAATTAATGGATGCATAAATTAAGAAACATCAATAGTTTAGAAATGAAATAAGAAATAAAAATCCCCTGCCTCCTTAGACTTTTGCAAACTCTTCTCTTCAGATCTCAGTTAACAACTACTAATATTTTCTTGTTTATGTTTGTTTGTTAATAAATTTACAGAGTTCTGGTAAAACACAGCTGGCAGACCATAAGAAATTATACATCCCTTTCTCTCCCACCTGAGAGAATGCACAAACATTATGTTAGGAATACAAGACAGTATATTCACAATAGGAGAGAAGATGCTATTAAGAAATTTCAATAATATTAGAGGTTGGAAAGTGATTGTTGGAGAGCTACTTTTATTTAACTAAGCAAAAAAGAAGAAATGACTACAGTGACAACTGGGAGGGAATCCAAGAAGGTACCAAATTTGCCTCTCAGAACCCCTGAGAGGCTCTGAGTCTGGTGGCGCCAGAAGAGGGGCTAAAATCTGAATTGATGGAGGCTCTTTTTGGACCAGCTGAAACCCCAATTTGCTGCATATCTTCATATTGACCCTCAGAAGTCACTCGCAACTCCTATCCCCCTGCTTTACAACCTAGGAGACAAACCTGTGTGTACTACATCAACAGGGTGTTTGAGTATCTAGTCTGACAAATTGGGGTCAGAGGGAGGGCACTCTTGGAAAGCAGAACCTGGAAGGAAAGGGAGGAAAGTGAATTTCTTTCTTTGGCTTAATCTCATCAGTTGATTTAGGATGACTGCATCTCTTTCCCAGAGGTTTAGCTTCTATAAAGTAGACCTTTCTAAACAACTGTTCATCCCAGGTACTAGTAAATCTTTCCTGTTCTTACAGGCCTGAGGTTGGTAAATACCTAGTAGGAGGTGAATACCCAGACCCGCCTTCAACAAAGAACATGTTGCCCCTACTGCTGAGGCACTAAAACTCAGTACAACTGTGAAAGTCTAACTAGCTCCTGCACTCCTCATGTCACCAGCTGAGGTTCCCTCTGAGCCTGCATTGCAGCTAGCCTCTTTCCCTCTACCCAATACTGCTTTTTTTCCTCTTTTTTCATAGGTGTTAATCCTGGTTTCAGGGCACCTCTTAGCCAACACTTTGCATGCTAAACAGCCTCAGAATCTGCTTCCCAGAAAAATCCCACCTGCAAAACCCAGGATAATGCACTATTGTTGGTTTCCATAGATTCTAACCACACATCTGGAAATAGAGTCTATTATCCAGTTTGAAAGGGGCATCTGTTTTCACTGGGGAATTGGGTAATACAGCCTCGTAAGACTGTATTTAGTAGATCTCCATTTCTCTCTGAGTGAAATGGAGATCTGCTAAAGAGTTTTGGGCAGAAGGGTGATACCATAAGATTTAAATCAGATTGATTGGCTACTATGTGAAGAATAATTTATAGAAGAGCAAGGACAGAGAGAGTGAAACAGATTAGGAAGCTATTGCAAATATCCAAATAAGAGATGATGGCGCCTTAGGCCAGGTTTGAAGTGGTGGTAAAAATAGGTCTGATTTGGAATAGTTATTGAAAGTAGAGTTAATTACTTAAGAGGTAATACAGTATTTCCCCATTATCTTCAGGGAGTATGTTCCATGAGGTTCCAGGGGATGCCTGAAACCACAGATTGTACTAAAACCTGTGTGTGTGTGTGTGTGTGTGTGTGTGTGTGTGTGTGTGTGTGTGTGCGCGCACTATATTTTTCCTATACATACATATCTTTTCACTTAAAGGAAGCATTTTACAGCTTCTCTTTGGCATATCCAAATTGCCAGTGGCACTAATATAAAATGTAATTGAACATAAGCATTGTGATTCCCAGACAGTTGACCTGATAGCTGAGACAGCTACTAAGTCACTAACCGGCTGGTAGGGTATAGAGTGTGGATACACTGGACAAAAGGATGATTCACATCTCAGGAGTGGGATGGTGAGAGGTTTTGCCATGCTACTCAGAAGGTCCCTATTTAAAAAATAATGAATCATTGATTTTTGAAATTGTCCAGTTAATATTTTTTTAATGCAATTGCAAGTAACTGCTACTATGGAAAGGAAAACTGTGGCTATGAGAGCACTACTCTATGCGAGAGAGTCTTCAAGCATAATTCCATATTATAGAGGGTTAGGTAACTAGGATATTAGAGTTTCATTTACTGAGATGGAGATGATTGCAAGAAGACCAACTAGACAGTTTTATATACAAGATCAGGGGGAATTTCAGGGATAAATACACAAACCTGGAAGTCATAAGAATATAGATAATATTTAAAGCCATGTAAATAAATAAGAGTGAAGATTAAAAAAAAAGTGATATGAGGGCTGAGCCCTGGAGGACTGCAGGTAGTTAGGGAGATTAGAAAGGACCAGCAAAGATGGAGGAACAAAAGCCGTTCATGTAGGAGGTGGACCGAGAAAGAGGGGCTCAAGTGTGCGAAGGGGTAGGAAGTGGAACTGCACCAAGTTCTGCTGGTACGTGAAGCAGTAAAAGGCAGAGAATGAAACATTTGGTGTAACAAAGTGAAGATCATTTTTGAGCTGGCAAATGTTATTTTGGTGTACTGCTAGAGAGGAAAGCCCAACTTGAGTAAAATAAAGAATGACTCAGCCTGGCCGGCGTGGCTCAGTGATTGACCTATCGATCCAGGAGATCGCAGCTCAATTCCCAGTCAGGGCACGTGCCCGGGTCTCGGGCTTGATCCCTAGTGCGGGACGTGCAGGAGGCAGCCGATCAGTGACTCTCTCATCATTGATGTTTCTCTCTCTTCCTCTTTCCCTTCCTCTCCCTGAAATCAATAAAGACATATTTTTAAAAAAATGACTTGGAGGTGAAAGTGGAAATAAGAAATATAGACGACTATTTTAACAAGTTTTTCTATAAAATGTCAAAGAAACATATAAATATGTTATTTAGGTATATGGAGAGAAATACCATTAGAAACAGCTCACAAATTTAAAGTGTTTACTTTGAAGGTAGAAATTAGGATAAAATACAAGTCTTGATTCTTTATAGGTAACTATAGGTACTATTCCAGTTTATAATCTTAATTTTCACAAATGAACTAGACTGGAAACTCCAGGAGAGAAAAATGTCTTTCTCTTTAATTTACCATTATATTTCCAGTGCCTACAACAGTAACCTGGTGCATTGGAACTATTATACCATCTTTTCTGCACCTGGCTTTTAAAAATTATTAGCATATATCCTCATTCACTTCAATGTCTGATTAAAGTTCTAATGTCTAATTAATGCTATTTATGGATAATATATGTCTACTTCAATCATCTTTTAAAAATGGAATGCTATTCATTTGTATTATATTAACTACTCTACTTGGAGCTTAAATAATTTTCCATTTCCAAATAAATTAAGTAATAAGTACTGAATATGCTTTAGTAACAGTTATGAACCCTGACAATCCATGTATAGAAACTTTAGTCCTTGACCAATCCATGAAAACTAAATCTGACAATATGTACATATATATCCCCATTACATTACTGCATGACAATTAGGAATAACTGTTAAAGTTTCATTTAAGTGCTTATGATTCATTCCATACATATAAAAACCAAAGGTATGTATATTGTCCTGCATATGTGGCAAAGTAGCTAAATGCAACTGTAATTGTTGACACTGATAAAAAATCATTTCAAACCTTGAAGAGAGTTGATTTTGTTTGTCTCAATTAGAAGATGTTTGCAGGACAAGTTTTGTAAATATCTTTTATACAAGGGAATTTCATTAATGATAGTACCTGCTGATATTTTATTCCTCTTTACCAGTATCAGTAATAGATTAGTAACAGTCCAATATTTAATTTAAATATTGTATCTTGCAAGCTATTACCATTATTTTCTACTACATATCAGCATTTCCCTTTGCCATGCACATGCTCTTTAACCTCACTCCAATCTGCCCAGGCATATTTTTTTCCCAGTGATCTGGAAAGTACAATGCAGCAATCATATTAATAATGTCTTATTATTATCATCATTTAGTGATGAGCTTGATGACTCTTAAAAAATACCCATAGAAACAGCAGGACTGCAGCATGAAATTGTTATCCTGCCCTAATTCAAGCACTTCTCTTTCTCTAAGGATCACATTCAGAGTTTATTGACTACGGTAAGCAATTTACAGAAGGTAAAAGCTGGGTAGAAATAATTAATGCAAAATTCAAAACAATTCTATCACATTCCTGTTCTATACATGAAACACCTATATCTGAAGGTTACATTGTTTTAATTAGGCTCTTTCACCTGTTTTCAATTGTTCAGATTGTTATTCAGAATGAATAAAAACCTTAAAATCATCTATTTGCTAGACATCTAAATAACTTCATAGACAAGTTCTATATACTTTTTCAAGTCATGAAATTCAAAGTAACTACTTTAGAATTAGTAGGTATTTATAAGGCTGAGGTTCTAATGTACTTATAAAATGTTTCAGTATTGCAGAAAGTTGTAAGAAATAATGATGATAAAAATATTTGGGAAGATTCTTGGTCAGAGACAAAACCTTAAGAAAACTCTCCATTATAATAAAAAAAAATTAAATTAACCTAACATATAAATCTCTTAATAGCTAAGTATTAATGATTTATTATATACATTATTATTTAGTATCTTATTAGAGCAGTATCCAAATAAATGGCACATGATACTAAGTGCATTTTCGTATTATTTACCTGTATAGAAGTCAGGAAATTCATTGTTATGGCTTCCTTTTACAATAAAAACAATTTGTTCCCCACATAACCACATAACACTTAATTTCCTTTCTCAGAAAGCAAGAAAGCACTTTTACAATATCTGAAGATCATAAGTGAATTGTGGTCAAGTAATAAAGGATATTTTTTTAATGAATACATGAAAAAATAATCATCAACATTATTCTGAATTTCTACTTATAAATGGAAACAATATGCTCTAATTAGAGTTTCTCATTCTACTCCTATTTTATTTTAATATCGCTGCCTTAGAACTACTGTTTGTGTTATACTCAATAGAAATCCTAGTATGATCATCTTTTAAATCTCTGCCAGTTTTTGTGTTTTCTACAGAAGCACATCTATTTTCACATAGATGTCTCAAGCTACTGGAAGTTAGAATGAGTGTGTGTGTGGGGGGGGAAATGTGTGAACTTCAACCCATTTTCTTATCTTTTCAATCAGAGCATGTTTTCTTCGTTTGTTTGATAATGGGGAATCCAGATCAAAGACCAAAAATATTTACAATGACTTCAATGTTTTTGTGAGAAATACGAGAACGTCCGTATCCACTGCTTGCCACAGGCACATATTACCATTGTGACCAACTTCAAGTTGGTGGACAGGATTCACAGGAGAAACTGTGAAAGGGAAAGTCTCCTGGGGCCTGGGACTTGCTGTGATCATAGAGAATTACTGCTGTGAGACAAGTTTAAACTAGTGAGTTGAAAACAAACAAACAAATGTACTCTTAACAATTAAAAACTTTGTGAGAAAAGCCACATGAAAGGAAAGGTCAAGAGGAAAGGTCTCCACGATCCCTCATCTGCCAGCCATCAGAAGACCAGGTACTCTGGGCTGCACTGCCAAGAACAGCTGACAGACCATGTGCTCCAAGGGCGAGAGCTACTTGAACGATAGGGGAATCGTAATCAAGCAAGTGCATGCCCAGAAACAAAGAGTCGGTATTGAATGCATTCCATAATTCAGTAGAAAAAAATCCAACACTGTTCTCATCTGTCAAACGGTAGTTATAAGCAGGTTGCTAATTGTTGGAATCAGAATCATAAATATCTTCACCCTCCAAAAAAACCCAGCAATTTCATAGAACTTTAAAAAAAAAAAGTTTATAGTAATGTACACACACACGAATGTAACACTGTCATGAAGATAATATTTTTTTCTAGTTGAACACACTATTAATTTGGAAATGACTACAACACATTTAAGATATTATTTAACGGTGACTTACACTATCTTCTTTCCCTCCCTCCCCTTAGTGCAAGTGAACCGACGGTAGTTACATTATTTGATACAATAGCAGAGCTAGAATATGACTTTTAAGTAGGGTCAACTCTAAACATAAATGGGATAAGCAGCCATTTATGTGGTAAAACTCAAAAGACACAATGAAGAACTGCTTCTCCCACTCCATTCAACACTGGAACTAAAATTTCGTCATCAGAGCTTCATTCGCTGCATTTCTAGAAATAATAAAAATGCATATAATAATAATAATAAAGAGGAAAGGTCTTCTGCTGAAATGAGGGCAAATACAATTTTAAAAAGGGGGCTCAGCAGTTGTAAATTTATTATTTTGAAGAACAGGATGCCTGTGTGGTTTGAATAAAATTATTAATGGAATGCATTTATTAGTAATTGCCACTGGAAAAATAGATTTAGTCAATTGACACAGAGCAAAAAAAAATTCCACAATATTAAAAAAAATGACTGAATTTAAACATGTTTCTATTTATATTGTTAAATTCACTATTTTATTTTCAAGTAATCTAAAATAAAGCAAGTGATAGAATATTTAAAATATGGTATTGTGTATAACTCTAAAAGATACTTTGTTACTTCATTTTTAATATCTATATTTAATTGAGAATATCATCTGACATTTTTGTCAATGAACCTCATATCAGGATTATCTATTTTAGTCCTGTGGCCTAACAGTTTGCATTAATGCATGTGACATATTTTATGTCAAATTCTTTTAATATATATGTAAGGACATTGCAAATTTTCTACAGCTCATTGTTCAGGTCTTCATTCCATATATGAATATTGCAAGCATCAGTTACTCTAATAATAGTTAGAAAAAAACAAGCTCTGAATAGAAGATACTTCCCAAGCTCACAGATCTTATGGAAAGGATAATTTCAACCTACTACACGTGTATTTAATGAGCATATTTTTTTAAGTATCCAAAAATGTTAACTCCTCCATCTTGCTTACTAAAAATGCATACTATGAAATCAATGAACCTAGAAATGTTATAGATCCTTTCTCTAAAAAAACCTTCTGTTTTAATAATTGATAATCCTGGAGGGCAGTCATTATTCAAAAAGGTACACTACAACAGCTAGAGGTTTAACATGAACGGTGATTAATGTGACTCTGATCAAACACTGTGTAATACTGAGATTTCAATTGGAATTTTTACATTAGTTACTTTCTCAGTATGCCTAAAATTAAACATTAACTGATTAAAATGGAAACAAAATGTAAGGCAAAGGGTAAATTTTGAATCAGAATTATATTTATATCAATTTATTTTTAACTTATTAAAATATTTTATTTCTCTTTGCCTTGCAAAAAGGCAAGTGAAAGGGAAGCACAGCATGACAATTCAGGGGAAGCTTTTAAGGGAAATAATAGCAAATCATCATATAAAAATGTTCTTAAGAAAACTCAACCACATTGTGCTCCTTTGCTTCTATTGTAAAAACTAATACAAATTAAAAATAGAGGTTTAATTCTACCTGTGTAAAATAAATGAAAAGATTTCCCTGCCCTTCTTTTCTTTGAGCATATACTTTAGAAAACCTGTAAGTACTTACTTTCTCCACTGTTTGAAATGTGTATAAATTGAAGACTAGATTGGCCTTTTGTCAGCTTTATGAGGCAGGAATGCCTTTCTTAAGGACCTGGGTGCCTTTATTTAAAGTGCAAACTTCAAAAGAGCTAGAGCACCTATCTCCCAGTTTCTGAGGGAGGGTCAGGGCCTAACTCCAGTGGTTCTCCTTGCTCCAAGTTACAAAACTACCTCCTGTCATAAAGACATGAGATAAAGCCAGTTAACACAGATGGTCACCCCAGTTACCAGGTAGTCAGAATGAACGACAGGTGACAGTGCTGTCAAGTCCTCTTACTTGAGGACTAGTTACTGCTTATTTTGAGAACATACAGGTAATGGATCACATCTGATTAGCTAACTAAGGGGGTGAACTCTTTTCTCTCTGTGCAGTCTCAGCAGATTGCCTGTAATGGGTATGGTATTCTCACTGAATGCTTATTCAACAATATAGGTGTTCTCTTTCTCTACTGCCCTAGAGAGGATTTCTGTAATGGGAGACTTTGCTTTTAATTATAATTCTCTAATATTTTCTTACACTGAGTTCAATTCTTCAGCAACCCTGCAGTCTGTCTGATGCATCAAGGTGAGACGAGAGGTGACAACACATGGGGATAGGGTATGAACAGGTGAAAAAATGATAGTTTCATAGACACTGTGCTTGGGATATTTGGGAGGGAAATTCCCTGTAGAGGAGATACCAGAAAATAGAGATGCCAAGCACATTTAGTACTTTAGCAAATATAATACATACTTTAAAATAGTATATGTTTAGCCCAGCCAGTGTGGCTCAGAGGTTGAGCATCCATTGACCTATGATCCAGGAGATTTGATTCCCGGTCAGGGCACATGCCCAGGCTGCGGGCTCGGCCCCCAGTAGGAGGTGCGCTGGAGGCAGCCGATGAATGACTCTCTCTCATGGTTGATGTTTCTATCTCTCCTTCCCTCTCCCTCCTCTCTCTGAAATCAATAAAATAAAAATAGAGTATGTATAACATAGTTATAGTATTACATGTTTATCATACATAGTCTTACATTTGTGGGAGAAAAAATCTCCAAAAAGTGTATTTAACAATGGCATTTACTAAAATTCCATAATTTTACAAGTTATAAACCTCAATTTAAGTATATGTGATAAGCATATTGTAGGAATTGCAAGATAAAATACGCTTTTATCCTATGTTTAAAGTCATTTAAAAATATTATAGATCATTGTAGATTATTCAAAACACTGTGCATGTGTCTTAATGTATGAGCCTGAGTGCTAATTATAGACAGATGATTGAAAGCATAACAGGTAACTATAAAATGTAGGTAGGTTCAGTCTAGGAAAATAATTCTGACTGATTACTAATTGTTTCTCTTCAAATGTTAGGACCTTCTACAACTAGATGCCTAACATATCTGCATTTTTTTCTTGAATTACATACATTTTTGAGATATTTTTAAATTATCATTGCCACAAAGATGCTGGCCTTACCCATAGGTCAGATGAAAGTGCGCAATTTTCTCATAAAAATTAGAATTTCCAGATTTCTATTTTGAATAGTCCCATCTTATAATCTTAATTGGTAGCTCACTCTGTTCTTTGTAATACATACAAAAAATATCCTGAAGCTATAGGCTCTTTTCTGTCCATATCTGAGAGCACCAAGTGCTCAGTATGCTAACTACTGCCTAAGATAAAACAATTTTTAAGGGATTAAAAATCTTCCTGTTATTGTAATTAGATTTCAGATAGAGTTAGCAACATATTTGATCTTGAATTCTTCTTTGGGCAATGGAGAAGATATAAGGATTATTTTCTCCTGTTGTTCAGAAAGATAAAGGGCCATATTTAAACAAATCAATAAAAAGTCATTTTTCACTGAAAAGATTCAACAGTCATGATGGTCATTATAATCCAAAACAAACAAACTGTGGATAACAAAAAAGGAATTGAAGCACTGTGGGAACAAAAT